>NC_140969.1:36101094-36118594 GCF_056783735.1 Eptatretus burgeri | reverse complement strand
GCCACAACAAGCCAATCACAACACGCACAACGAGACACAAAAAAGCACGAGCACACACACAGACACGCAGGCACACGTACAACAGTGACATCATTTTTTTTCAAATTCAGCCCATAATGTCAGCTCAGAAACGCAAGCGAACCGACTTTACGCTGAAGGAGAAGAAGGAGATCATCGATGCCGCGAAGAAGGAGCCGAATCAGTCCAAGTTGGCCAGGGAGATTAGCAAGAAATGGGGCGTCGAAGTTAAGAGAACCACCGTGAAGGGCATTCTCAGCAAGAAGGATGCAATCGAGGCTGCAATCAAAGCTGGATTTCCATCGAAGCGCATGAAGTTGACGCAGGCTCACGACCCGAATCTTGATGAGGGAGTGCTCATGTGGCTGAAGCAATCAAGAGGACAGAATGTGCCTGTCAGCGGCGATCTGATCAAGGAGAAGGCGATGAAACTGGCCGAGCTGAAGCACATCCCAGACTTCATGGCGAGCGACGGTTGGTTGGGCAATTTCAAGAAGCGCCACGGCATCACGTTCAAGACAGTGCAGGGCGAAGCTGGAGCGGTGGATTCGCAATCCCTTCTTGAGTGGCGACAACAGGTTCTCCGGCCCTTACTTGGGCAGTTCTCCGCAGACGACGTGTTCAACCTGGACGAGACTGGACTCTTCTGGCAGCTGCTTCCGAACAAGACCATGGCTTTCAGGGGAGAGCGGTGTACTGGAGGAAAGAAAAGCAAGCAAAGGATCACTCTTCTGGTTGGGGCAAACATGAGCGGCAGCGAGAAGTTCCCTCTTCTGGTGATTGGCAATTCCAAGAAACCCCGTGCCTTCAAGAACAAAGAGATCCCGGTCAAGTACAAGGCGAACTCGAAGACGTGGATGACGGCGGAGCTTTTCAAGATGTTGCGTGCGTGGGACGGACGACTCGGCCAGCAGGGATGCAGAGTGCTGGTCTGTCTCGATAACTTCTCTGGCCACCCTCCCGAGCTCGAGCTGAACAACATCCAACTGGTCTTCTTCCCACCCAACACGACAGCCAATTCGCAACCAATGGATCAGGGAATCATAGAGAACCTCAAGCGCCACTACAAGAAGCTCCTGCTATGCCGCCGGCTTGAGGCCATAGACGAGGGAAAGGAGTTCAAGTTCACGTTGCTCGACGCTCTACACGTCGCCCGGCGTGCTTGGGAGCAGGTCGGCAAGTCGACGATCAGGAACTGTTTCGCGAAGGCCAAGTTCATCAAAGAGTAGATAAAAACTGAGCCACAGGATGCGGAGCTGCCCGACATCTGGGAAGCTCTGCCTGCCGAGGAAAAGATGCACGAGAACGAGGAGATCGAGCTGTCTGACTTTCTCGAAGCCGACGAGCGCCCCGCGACTGGCGGGTATTTCACGCTGGAGGAGATTGCGGAGAAGATTCTGTGCAGTGAGGAGCCGGTGGAAAGCGAAGATGACGAGGTAACTGTCGAGGAGGAAATCGTTCCGTTCGAGGAAGCCCAGCGCGCTTGTAGCACCGTCCGGAAGTTCATGCAGCAGAGAAGCGGGAAGCCCGGTGTGATGCAAGCGTGCGATCGGCTAGACAACGAGATGCACGAGATCCGCCGAAAGAAGATGCGCCAGCCGACGATTCTTGAAAGCTTTGTGTGTCGTGAATTTCTCGCCATGCCATATGTTAGTGTGTGAACTCTGTTTGTGTGTGTATGTTCTCCATTCGCTTAGCTTATACAACAGTCGTGCCTTTTACTTGCTGGAATAAATTTTGTCTAAAGATTAACTACAGATGGGTAACTTGAGAAAATAAGGCCGTTTTTACAAAATCTCGTTACTATGCCACTCTCGCTACTATGCCACTTTTGCTCGGTCCCAACGGGTGGCATAGTAACGAGCTTTGACTGTATATTATACATGCTGTATATATATATATGATAAATAGGCTATATATTTTATATATAAATAGGCTATATATTATATATAAATAGGCTATATATTATATATAAATAAGCTATATGTATATTATTAAAACTCTCATCTTGTATATATGTATGTAAGTATGTATGTATGTTCCCGAAATACAGCCAAAACGGTACACGATAGTGCAAAAGTTTTAGGGCCACCTTACTCACCATTCTCCTGTGGTGTGCACTATCAAGTTTCGTAAAAATCAGGCAACGAAAAAAACCAATAAAAAATCCATTCCCGATTCAGTCAATTAATCTTCGGGAGAATTTGATCAATGCAAACAACCTCAGCGGTATAGTTCGCTGGAGCTATATACTGTATATGTATATTTTTGGAGGAGAAGTATTTATTTTAAAATCTCAAACATTTAGTATCGACCAGTGTTTCTCAACCTTTTTTGTCCCAAGCTCCACTTTGATTTTCAAAAAAATCGTACGCCCCACCATGATTGGAGACACTACAGTATATACTACATATGTATAAAAAAGGCTTTATTAAAACTTTATTGCAAATTTTTATTCAATTGCGACTCACTTCAATGAGAGCCCTGCCCTTGACGCTGGCTGCAGATTTGCTTGATTCGAGGAACCAATTTTGTCAGTTTCAGTCTTAAATCACCACATTTCGTGATTTCCAGTCGATTTCTCTTTGCTTGCAGAAAATCGGTAACAACAGTCAATCCACACTCGAGTTAATAAGATGATAGAAAATTTATCAATACTTCCCTTACCAAAGTAGTCGAGTTTGGGTATTTATTTTCGCTCTCCTCAGACAGCCACATCATGGTTCAAACTTTTGAAAATTTGAAAGTACAAAGCTATGAAAGCGATCATATATTGATTCATTAATTCTGAATCCTCATGCCCCACTAAAATATTGCCACGCCCCACCTTGAGAAACACTGGTATAGACAAAGAACGATTTATGTTTAAGCATAAAATAAACATCGCCATTTTGATCTAATAATTCAGTGTTCATAAATAAATAAAATTGTGTTTCGAAGATTACGCACAATAATTTCTTCGACTTTCTTTTCTCCATTTTTTTTTTCACATTGACGCACAATATAAAGTTTCGTTAAAATCGGGCAAAGAAAAAAATTAATAGTGAACGCAGTGAGCTTCATACTGAACGCATGCACATGAGAGAATAGTAAACAACAACAACAACAACAACAACAACAACAACAACAACAACACAATACCTCTGACGATTTTGAATCCGTGTCGTTGGCTATAACCCTTTTGCTTCCGGTTGTTGTTAAACGCTGTGCGGTGTATAAACACAATTGGGTTTTATTTCTATCTTGTGAATATTACTTAACGCGTGCACATGAGAGAATAGGAAACAACAACAACAACAACAACACAATACCATGGCAATTTGGAATCTGTGTTGTTGCCTATGACCCTTTTGCTTCCGTTTTTTTTTTTTTTGCTTCTGTTTTTTTTTTTTTTGCTTCCGGTTTTTGTCATGGGGAATGATGCATGCCGGGAGATAAAGGCATCGTCGGAGACATGAAAGACCCAAATAATATCAGACATGGTGTATATTTCCTCCACTGATTTTAATAAAGATATCTCCCACATCATCAAAAAATAATTTTTAATCGTGATTTACGTTATTTGATCACTGATCCCGAATTCAGGCCGAAGTAACCGCAAATTGCTTATTCAGTTGTGAACAAGTTATAGGTAAAGTCAGAAGCGAATGTAAGAAGAATTCTACGTTCAATCTAGTGTTTATTTTTACAGCGCTTGCGCTGTATACAATTGCACTGAGTTTGAAATGTCCCCGGCGTCGTCTACCACGTCTCCGGTGGGTCCAGTGTCCCTTCATGTCCCCCCCCCCCACGTGCTTCAAGACAGCCAATGACGGCCGTCCGGTAGATGCAGTGCGTAACCTCGACGGAAATGGCGACAATTGACGGAAATACCCGAGAATTTCAATGGAAATTTGTGAAACTAATGTGTTATACATGTGAAAACCATTTAATTTATTGCTTGATGGAAAAAAACGAAGAAACGCTCCCCTCATGTACGAACGAACGAACGAAAGATGTCATTTCCGTCCACCATGGCATTTCGCGCCGAACGCAGAAAGCTAAGTTCTTCTTATGCCATCATTCTCTTTAATATTAGCCATAAACAAGTGTTTCGTCATGCATTAGTAGTTGAAATTTACTTACAACAAGAACGAAAAAATAATCTCCTCAGATTCAACAAGAACGAAAAAAAAAAACTGAAAACATCCCGTGCAGGACAAGACCAATCGAGCTGAAGGAAACGATACTGTACCTGCACTGCTCCTGATTGGTCAAAGGACACCACGTGTGTTGTGTGAGTGGTGTTATGCACGAGGATTCCAGGCTAAGTTCTTCTTATGCCATCATTCTCTTTAATATTAGCCATAAACAAGTGTTTCGTCATGCATTAGTAGTTGACATTTACTTACAATCATTCTTTTGCGGCCTCCTGCCACGCTGTATCGAACGATTTCATTCCTTCTGTTATAAAAAAGGTGCTTATCACAATACTAACAAGATTTTTACATTTCAAATATTAAGTACGCTTTTTAATTGTTTTCAACTGAAAAAGCATAAATTGCATATTTTAACATTAGTGTACTCATTTGATTCACCACACGCGCTGTATTGAAGGATTTCACTTGTTTTAGATGAGATCCTGTTCTAGGCGATGTAGTTGTTGTTGTGAAGGTAATGTTGAGGTAATAGATAACGTCAGAAGCGAATGTAAGAAGAATTCTACGTTCACTTCTCGGCTTTGCCTATTCCATATGAAAAAAATCAATTCCCGATTCAGTGAAGTACACTTCGACACTATTTGATCAATGCAAACAACCTCAGCGGTATAGTTCGCTGGAGCTATCTATTTTTTTTTTTGAAATGATTTTTTTAATCAACCGCTGTCACAATGGGAACCCACCAGGTTCACGGGTCATATAGTATTATGTATATATATATATATATATATATATATATATATATATATATATATATATATATATATATATATATATATATATATATATATATATAGGCTTTATATACATATACATATATATTATATACATATATAGTATGTACATATGTATTATATATATAGCCTGCCAGATGGACCCCCCTTCCCACCCATTCCCCTCTCTTGAAGTTTTGGTGTGATTGGTGGTACATACACACACAGAAAATGATGTTTATTTCTTAGAAGATATATATCGATATATATATATATATATATATATATATATATATATATATATATATATATATATATATATATATATATATATATATATATATATATATATATATATATATATATATATATATATATATATATATATATACATCTATATATACTGCAGTTTTACTCCACTTATATATACTGCAGTTTTACCCTCCACTTTTACTGCAGTACACCGAGCGATGGACTTGGAGGAACGCAATGCATAAATTCCTCTGTAAGCAAGATGAGAATCACTTGACAGATGATGCTCTACCCCATCACAGATTCCTTGCACATTGACCTCCTTGTCCACCTTCAGCGCACACATAGTTTTACGTCTCAACTCCCTGAACAGATCAACTCTGCCATCAAGCCTGGCCCTGTGACCCTGGTCAATGGTATCCAGTGTCCCTTCTTTGGTGTTCAATGGTATCCAAACAAAGTTCTTCTTCACCTGACAATGGGTTCCAAGATATCCCCTGGCACCATCAAGGATGATGGTCTTGAAGGCACTCCACAGCTCTTCAGGATTCCCCAAAATACCCAGACCCTCTCCCCCCTCAACTCCCCACCCAGCCTGTTCATAAACTCCTCAGTGACCATTTCATCCTTGAGCTTGCCAACTTCATTCTCATTCTCCTGGATTTAAGCTGCAACTTCAGAGTTGCTACAACAAACCTGTGGTCGCTGCTGTTTCACTGCAATTAGGATTAGTCAACGTCCCACATGTTGATTTGACAGGAGCGGGGCATTGAGAAGCACTGTTCCCTTTCTGTGGGAGGGATTAATTTGCCAGGAATATAACGTGGTAATTGGACACGAGGACCATCCCAAAATTTATATTCTCAGACGGCGTCCATGGTTGCTTCACAACTAGTCATGCTGTGGAGCCCTACGTGAAGCCAGGACCACAAATCTTTCATAATGTTGTTATTGTTGTTGAAGAATAACCCCAGTAAGTGCTGCACAAACTGGCCTGCAGCAAGGCGAGAGCCAACAGATCCTGCAGAAGAGGCCCAAGGATTCACCACAACTGAGATGCCATGCTGCCGTCCATGTAGAGCCAAGACCGTGCAGGTTTAGACTGTGGTCAAGCAGCACAGACATAGAAAGTGACAGAGGGCGACCCACTCCCGCACGCTCCCCGTGCTTTACACACCATGACCCTTGTGGCCCGTGGACACGCCTCAACGGCTTACCCTTCAAATTCTCCTGTTTCCCAATTTGTTCGGCTACCCACATCAGTTTTTACAACCCCACCATTGGTCTCTTCCCTTTATAAGGGGTGAGGTCCAACGGTACTAAACTTCTGTCCTGCCTTGACCATGATAGTCCTCCACTTCCCCCTGTCATCAGCCAACTCTCTCCACTCTCCAACCACCCCCATGCTATTGATATCACTACCCACACAATCTTCCCATCTCAACCACGATCTACCTCTTTTCCTCTGACATTGCTCCCTCAAACTATCCACTCTCTGCCATCCTCTCTTCCTCCATTCGCACCAACTGTCCATCTCACTTCAGCCGGCTTTTTATCAATCTCCTCATCAAGCTCATCTGCACACCAATCTCCTCCCTCAGTTCATCCATCCTCCTCACTCCCACAATCCTCCTGACCCAGTTGTTCTCACAGACCTGCAACCTCTGTTGTTGTATGTCTGTCAGTGCCACTGTTTTGAGACCGTAAAGGTAGGCCGGCATCACAGAAGAACCAAAACTTTCCCTTTCAATAATCTTGATATCTTTCATTTGTGAAATGTATTCCATCAAAACAAATTCAAAATCGGTGCAAAAAGTTCACGTCACAGAAGTTGTGTACTCACCCTCTCATTCCATGTACTACGAAGCCAAGTTAATCCCCGCTCTACATCAAAAAAATTTTTTTATATATCTATATATACATATTTATATAGAGTTTCTTTAATTTCGTTCTGACCAATGCATGCAGACAGACAACCAAGCACCAGTTCAGGTGTATGTAGCTGCCACGTAATTCTTCCACTCTGAGTCTGGGAGGTCATTGGTTAAAACCCCGTCCGGGTCATACCAAAGACTTTAAAAATGGTATGTGTTGCTTCCTTGCTTGATCCTCAGCATTTAAAAGGGTATAGAATGGGCAAACAATGCTGGGATGGCACTGGCCAATCACCCAGTATAACCCTTGCCAAGAAACTGCTTTGTCTGCTGATGCTTACACCGAGGTTCATATGGGTTCATTCGGGGTATTAAAAAAAAGCATTCTAAAGTCACCTTTCCATATACCATATGTGTACTATTGTCCAGATTGGGGAAAATAGAGTTAAACAAGTGAGAAAAAAAACTTCTTTTTTTTTTAAATTGAAAAACATGTGGGGATGGATTCCCCAAAAAACAAATAAACCAATGTCACCCGCAGGGTGACCCGTATCTTGCCAAAAGGTGACCACGTGTGACTTGTTGAAGGTCACACTGAGGTGAACAGAGCTGCTATCCACCAGGAGCGACTCCTTGAGGAATATCTGCCTACGAGAGATTCCGATGAGAATCGTTCTACAGAGTAACCATGAAAAATATGCTTTTGCCTCATAACGTCACCAAATGACGTCATAATGTCTCTAGCTTGATATATCTAGAAAGCACTCATCGAGGTGTTCAATTTGAGGTACTACACGATATGGTTCCTAAACCTTGAAAATTTGACCTTGGGGTCAAATATGTTTGACCTCAGGCACTAACCATGAAGGTCAAGGCCAATCGCCACCAAAAATTAATCAGCTGAGCGCCAGACCATGAACTATATTCCCATGAAGTTTGAAGACGATCCGATCAAAATTACTCAAAAAATAAGGGTTTCGTCGACTCCCCTGATTTGCGACAAAGTGACCTTGACCTTTGACCTTGACCTTCAAAATTTTGTGCGCTGAAAGGGACCTCTATAGGCCTGTGATATGCGAAGTTACAAAAATTTCCGATGATAACTGTGCTCTGCAGAATTTTTTATACGTGATTACAGACAAAAAAAACAAATAAAAAACATACAAGCTGACTAACATATCTTGCAAAAACTTCGTTTTGGCAAGATAACAAGATAGGAAGGAATAACAACACAATCCTTTTACGGATTGCCATGACATCTTTTCACATTTTTGCGTCTCAATCCCACAACAAATAAAACACACAATTACACCAACCCAAACAACAAATCTACAACTACCTCGAACATAGACATCTTCATACAATTGTTACTATTGCCACCTATAACAAAAATGTCAAAATATGTCAATCCTTCCTTCCTTGTATGGTTGTTTTTTGGGGGGGATTCCCTTCCTATTTTTTTTATTTTTGTAAAATGTTTTTTCGAATATATATAAACCGAAAACGCGTGGGAGTTTTAAATTTGTCTTTTATGGTGAACATGACACATACACATCAATCGCGCACAAATAATCACCAGGGATTTGCACAAATTGCCTTAGAGAGCTCAGTTATAGACGGCGTGAGCCATTTCATAGTGTGGATATTCATCATTGTTTTTAAGAATTTCGTCTCAAAAGAAAAGTGGACTAGAGGATCAAGAAAGCATGAGTTATTATGGGAGGAAAGTGTTCCGTCTATTAAAATGCTTTTTGCAATAACATACCTCTGTATTGAAGTTAATTTAGTGAGTCATAACCTGTAGTTTACCAGCATAACTTACTTTATGGCCAGGCATCAATGGAATGTTGAACTAGGTATGCCAAGAGCCGTGGGAGGCAAGGAGAACCTGACGTTTTGGGCGTTAACACTTCATCGGAGCAAAAGAGAGTTAACGCCCAAAACGTCAGCTTCTCACTTCCCGTGGCTGTAAGCATAGTACATACCTAGATCCAGGTTCCATTGTTTTACCTGTCTGCAAATGAAGTTCAACACCAGCCTTCACCAGCAAGACCTAGCTCCTCATTCTACTTTTGGATTATGATTCACAATCTTTAATAGCAAAAAATAACAACTAGAACAGCACCTGGTGGAACGCATATCTCCGCCAGGCTGAACAGTTTACATTTTGTCTCCCAATGATAGGCCGGATCTGGATCTTCACCAATGTCTCATTAATTCGTTTTTGTCACACACCCAACCTGTCCACTAAATTTTGCCCAAATCCATTCACAACCTTTTAAGATATTAATAGAACACTATATATAGTTTTTGTCCCTATTACTCAATGCAGAAGAATCAGTTTAATTCTCATATCCAGTTCCGGATCTGGATCTCCACCAAAATCTCATCAATTCATCCTTGTCACGCATCCACCCATTCCACCAAGTTTCCCCAAATCTGTCCATAACTTTATGAGATATTCTGATCACAAACAGACAAACAGACAAATAGACAGACAGAGGTGAAAACATAACCTCCATCCACCTTAGGTGGCAGAGGTAACTCAACTGGAAGGGCACTCAGTAGAGCGCATACCTCCGCCACATAATGCCTGATCCACGAGAACATATCGGGCCCATTACATTTTTGAAATATCGTGCTAAACAGGACTATATCGTTTTTGGCCCTATCTCTCAATGGTGAAGAATCACCTGAAAAATTAAATAATTATCGTATCCAGATCCTATTTACACAAATACATAACCCCAGATTTAGTATTCATCATGAAGTTAAGCTGCTGCTTAGTAGCTTAAATTATCATTTACCTGGCTTACATAAAATAAAAATCTGCATCAAATCTCATCAATTTTAAGCTCTCATATGAGCCTTGACAAGGTATACAAAAAAAAAATTGTTAGTGAATTCAAGCCAAAAATTTAAATTGTTTTCTCAATTGCATTTTGAATGATGAAACTTTTCTTTTTCTTTATTACGTTACGTCTGCTCGGTGTGTTGAAGATGAATTGGCTGTTGCAGTTTCAGATACTACTTGTGCCAGTACAGTAAGCAAGCTGAACTCCAATAATTGGCAATTTTTGCAGGTTTTCAGGAATTGCACCGAGACATTTTTTTTCTTCCGCTGCAGTCGAGCGAGTGTTTCATTTTCATTGTGCAAGCGCCTATCAGTTCGGACGAGGAGTCGTTTTTGAATGATGGATTTAGAAATCGAAGAAGACATCCAGATAAATTTAAGTGGAATAGAAAACAGCTGCAGTTCGACGAGCAAATATACTATCAGACTCAACCGAAGAATTGCTTGGGGACCATTCACAATGTGAATAATTTGCATGAATCTGTCTTTGAGAAAAATTCACATCCATCATATCATCGCATGATGAGGGATCCTAAACCTTGTTTGGGTGTGTGAGGGTGGCGGAGGCTAGGGGAGGGAGGGGGAGACATCCCACAATAAGCAAAGGACATTATTTTTAGCAGCTGGTGCGGCTATTTTCTGAGGATGACCCACAGTTAAGACGGTGGACAACAGGATCCAGAATGACATGTTAGATCCACAAGCTCACTTATTAATGTGCACAGTTTTGCAAGACACTTCCACAATAGCTCAGAGATGTTCGGTGTTGCTGTCAATTGCACACACAATGCAAGTTTAATTGAGCAAGAATCGATCTGCATCAGGTACATAGATTAACTTCATGTTCATGACGTCATTGATACCCTCGCCGAAGGAAAGGGTATTGCATTTGGGTCCATTTGTCTGTCTATCTGTCTGTCTGTCTGTGTTTTTCTCCACAACCACTTGTCGGATTGAGATCAGATTTTCACCAGAGGAGCGACTACTCATGTAGAATGTTTCATTGATAGTTGTGACGTCATAGGTCACATGGTTTAGCAGCCATATTGGATTTACTATAAAACCCATAAAAAACCTTCTTCTCCAGAATGGCTGGACAGATTGAGGAGAAATTTCACACAAATGTTCCCCAAGCCTTGGGGATACCAGGTTATTCACAAATATGATTGATAAGTCACATGGTCTGGTAGCCATATTGGATTGAGCGAAAATATTTTTAAAATGCCTTCTCTTGAATCGCTTAATTAATCGACATCAAACTTCACAATTATGATATTGTGGGGATGGGGAATATGTGTTTTAAATTTCAAACTGATCGGACACATGGTCTGGCAGCCAGAAATATGTTTAAAAAATTATTATTTTGTTTTGTTCTTTTTCTATAAGGCTCACTTGGGTGTGTCTGGATGTGTTTGAGGGTAGAAGAGTCGCAGCTGAAATGAGAATCCTATCCAGGTTCCTCCAGATGACTTCATCTTTGCTTTTTGGTTGTTTGGGATACTTTTCATTATGCCAATGCAGGACTTTTCCAATTTGGTCTTCCAGTTGATTTGAATTTAATTTATTTTAATCCCATTCTACTTTCAATTGAATAATAATGAAAAACGTCATGGGTCAGGGTTAGGTGTCCAATTAGGGTTGCATCAAAGTGGGACGTCTTGGTACCCGGTCATCACTGCCAGCAGTTATAAAGTGGCAGTTCCAGTTTAATATGTCTAATTATTCATTATGTAACAAACCAGCACACATAACTACACAAACACCACACAAAACAAGACCTGGCAAGGGTCTGCAGTCTTAGATTGCTCATTTTCTTGTTTGCTATATATTATGAAGTGCTCAATTCCATTGGAGAAACTGCTACAAACATTGTACAGGGTGTTTACAAAGTTCCGTTACCGCCACCCCCCCCCAATCATGTACCCTGGTGAATTTCATATATATATATATATATATATATATATATATATATATATATATATATATATATATATATATATAGATATGTTCAGTTAATCTTAATGTTAATGCTAAGCTTGATTAATGCAAGCCTTTTCTCTTATAGGTATAACAATGTGATCCCTGTGAAAATAAAATGGCACACGAAAGTAACTATTCGGTTGAAGAACGTGCAGCAACGAGCGTGTGAGCTCACAAACGACCTCAAACAGGAAAGACTGTGACTGATATTTGAAACGACTGATTCATAGTTTACATTTATACCTCTTTTGTGTTCATTATATTAATTTATCAAGTTCTGAGGAGGGGGTAACAGGACTTTGTAAACACCTTCTACAAAGCTGCTCCAGCTCAGACTTCAGTTACCCTTATTACTAGCATATACCCGTGCTCCGCACGGAGTTGAATGGGTGGCAAAAGGTGGATGAGGCATTATAGTTGATGTTATGGGAAGCTGGGGAGGGTGTCATTAGGGATATGATGCACTATGGTTACCTGTCCTTAGTTTTCTAAAGGACCTCCCTGTAGAATGTAGATGACATTTTGGGTGAGTGTCTTGTTGCTGAATAGTCCTTGTGAGGAATTATTGTCCACTTTGATAGATATATAGGAGTAACCTCTTGCACATGAAAATGCAACATATAGTTGGCCATGGGAGAACACAGGGGCTGGGAGGTATATTCCGAGTTTGTCAAATATTTGGCCCTGGGATTTGTTTATGGTCATCGAGTATGCTAGTCTGACTGGAAATTGCATCCTCTACCGTGTGACTGCAAGGTTGGCATCTGATAGGGCAAGTTTAACATGATATAGGCCGAGCCCTAGACTGAACAGGAGCAGTGGAGGGTGACCGAGGATCAGAATGCAAATTTCAATGAACGGCACTTTTTGGCGCACATCCGACGATCGAACACCAATAACAAATCGCTTGGACGCTTTAATTTGAAGATCACACACGCAAGACACAACACAGGTAATGATGGCAGTTGTTATTGACATTTAATGTAATAAACAGCAGTTGTTTGGGTGCATCTAACAATCGAACACCTCTTTAATTTGAACAGTTAACACGCACGCATTCAAGGTACAGAATCTATTGTGGGACACCGCGCTTTCGAAGAACAAAGAAAAGAAGAGAATCCGGGCAATGAAGGGATGACCTCATACCAGTTCCCTGGTTCCCCCTACCTTCAGATTATAGCCTTTGATGTGATCTGGACGATATTTCAGAAAGCTGTGGACGATTCAGACGACATTTGATAGACAGGTTGGCTTGGTGACAAGGACGAATTGATTTGATTTTGGTGAAGATCTGAATTCAGATCCTGACACCAGAATTTTTTTAGATCCTTGTGGAGGATCTCTAAGTCTTACTCACGTTGTTGTTCTTCATCTTCTTCTTGTGGACTTTTTTGTTTCACAGCCTCCAGTTTTCATCGAAACTTCCTGAAACTTGGCGTATATATGTAAAAATACCCTGCGCAGACAGTAACCATCTCCGGTTTTGAAAATTCCTCCGAGAAAAAAAGTTATGACGTCAAAATATGTCCGCGAATGGAAATCGCCGAAAAAATTATCTCCGAAACTCGGCAAGCTTTTTGAACTCTGTTTGTGGGATTCGAACAGGGCATTGGCAGAGATGAATTACTGCACATATGATGCATCACTATGACGTCGTATCAATTTATATGACGTCATTCCTATTTTTTGACATTTTTTGTTTCACAACCCAGAGTTTTCATTGGATCTTCGTGAAACTTGCCATGTATATGCAGAAAGCCCACACGCAGGCAGTAACCATCTCCGATTTTGGAAATTCTTCTGAGAAAAAAAAAGGTTGACGTCATAATATCGCCGCTAATGGAAATCGCCTATACCATTACCTCCGAAACGAGGCAAGCTGTTTGAATTTTGTTTGCGGGAATCAAGCCGGGCATTAGCACAGATAATTTATCGCAAACCTGATACATCACAATGACGTCATATTCGTTTTTATGACGTCATCATTAAGAAGACGAGGATCTTAGCTCATTTGAGCTTGTTTATTTTAAAAGTGATTCTTCACAATTGAGAGATGGGGCCAAAAACAATAAATAGCATGATATTTCAAATATTTATTGGGCCTGATATGTTCAACTGGATCAGGCAATGCGTGGCAGAAGAATGCGCTCTTCCGAATGCCCTTCTAGTTTTTAATATGAAAAAGTGCTTCTTCTTAATTTTTGTTCTGGTTTCGGCCCGAGCATGTGAAATTTTATTCAACTAATTTTTCTCTCTGGTTTGTTATCCTCCGAGTTGCCTATATTGTTTTTAGGCTACAAAAGATGGGTAAATGTTAATACTGGGTATTAATACTGGGTAAATGTTAATACTGGGTTAATAATATAACCTATCCTGACAAGTGCTCCACTCCTTGCTGATAGGAAACATCCCAATAACATGATGCTGCTACCACCATGCTTCACAGTAGGGATGGTGTTCTTTGGGTGAAGTGCAGTCGGTTTTTCACCAAATGTAACATTTTGCATTTAGGCCAAAAAGTTCCATCCTAGTTCTGTCATAACACAAAACGTTTTGCCACGTAGCTTCAGAATCTCCAGAGTGGTTTTTTGCATCCATCAAATGGGACTCAAGCTGGGCTTTTTACATCTGCCACCGAAGGTTGTGTTTTCACCCCTTTCTGTTTGTTTGTCTGTTTATTTGTTTGTTTGTTTGTGTGCAGGATATCTCAAAAAGTTGTGGACGGATCAGGACGACGTTGTGTACACAGATTCGCTGTATGACAAGGACAAACTGGTTATATTTTGGTGAAGATCCAGGTCTGGATCTGACTGCCAGAATTTTTAAAGTGATTCTTCACCATTGAAAGATAGGGCAAAACTAATACAGAGCACGATATCTCAAAAACTTGTTCAAAAATGTATTGGGCCCAATATGTTCTTGTGGATCAGGCATGGCGGAGGTATTCACTCCACTGAGTGCCCTTCTAGTTTGAGTAATGGCTTCCTTCTTGCCACCCTACCATACAGTCCAGACTTATAGAGTGCTTGGGATAATGTTGTCACATGCACACAGTGACCAGTCTCTGCCAAAAAAGGCATGTAGCTCTTTCAAAGTTCCCTTTGGCCTCTTGATGGCCTCTCTGATCATTCTCCTCCTTGCTTGGTCATCTAGTTTGGAGGGATGGCCTGATCTAGGCAGGGTTTTGGAGGTACCATATGCCTTCCACTTCTTCATGATTGTCTTGACTGTGCTCCAAGGGATATTGATCGCTTTTGAAATATTTTTATACCCATACCCTGATCTGTGCCTTTCCACAACTTTATCTCAGAGCTCTTTTGAAAGCTCCTTAGTCCTCATGGTTGAGTCTTTGCTGTGAAATGCACCACACAGTGGAGGAAACCTACAGGAACAGCTGATTTTATTAAAAAATAATCAGAATCACCTAAATTTAACACAGGTGGAGGCCAATTAACTTGGTGCGTGATTTTGAGGGTGATTGGTTACACCTGAACTAATTTACAATTGCTATTATAAGGGGGGAGGACACTTATCCAACCAAGATATTTTAGTATTAATTAACTTTTTGAAAGTTGGAGAACTCATTTTTCACTTGGAAGTCATGGGTTACGATGTGTAAATAAAGGTGGAAAAAAACCTGATTTAATGAATTTTCATTCCAGGCTATAAGGCAACATATTGTGAAAATTTTGAAAGGAGGTGTAGACTTTCTACATGCACTGTGTGTATGTATGTGTATATATATATATATATATATATATATATATATATATATATATATATATATATATATATATATATATATATATATATATACACATACATATACAATAAAGACGAATGAGATGCTTTCAACCAAAAGTGAACTAGATCTACTCCGCTGATTTGAACAATAAGCAAGAGCAGACCCAGTCTCAGGATGAGACCAGGTGTGTTCTTGGTTAAGGCGCTGTCACACCTTGATGATTTAGCCAGCGTATGCCGACTTATGAAAAATTTGTCTAAAACGCTGGCACACGTCGAATACGTTATGGGTAAGTTTTGTATACGTGAAGAGCATGCTGAAAAACACTGCAATATGTCGGAATACGCTGGCTTTCATCGTACTTTGCGGTTGTCCTCAAATTTTAGCATGCTTGAAATTTTACGACATGCCAGCGTATGACTCACACGTTCCACTACGCTGGCCATATGTTGCAGGCACGTTATGCGATCGTTGACACACGTCGACACACGTTACTTGTAAGTTACTCATAAGTCGAAACACGTCTAGGTAATGATTAGCGTACCCGAAACCTATTTATAACCTATGAGTAACGTGTTGTAGGCACGTTACACGATCGTTGCACACACGTCGAGGCACGTCATGCGATCGTTGACACACGTCGACACAAGTTCCTTGTAAGTTACTCATAAGTCGAAACACGTCTAGGTAATGATTAGCGTACCCGAAACTTATTTATAACCTATGAGTAACGTGTTGTAGGCACGTTACACGATCGTTGCACACACGTCGAGGCATGTTATGCGATCGTTGACACACGTCGAGGCACGTTACTTGTAAGTTACTCATAAGTTGAAACACGTCGAGGTAATGTTTAGCGTACCCAAAACTTATTTCTAACCTATGAGTAACGTGCTTTGAACCTATGTGTAACGTACCTCCAACGCATATTGACGTATTTGATTGACGTCTTCCGGACGACCACAGAACTTACTGAACGTGTTTCTAATTTACAGCTACCGTATAATGGCATATTGGCAGCGTTTAAAAAAAACAAAAAAACAACAATAACTTACGATGTTTCGTCACGTGCCGTTACGTCACGTCCTATTGCCTCTTCAATTTGCTCTTGTCTTATTCTTAGTTCCTCCTCTGTGAATATTTTCTGTTTGAGGATATTGTCACGTCGACGTCGAAACTTAAAAGCAAATGTCCGAATATATTTTAAAATTAGTGATAGACTAAAAAAAAAAATCATAATAATAATAAACAACAACAACAACAACAACAACAACAACAACAACAACAACAGCTTCAGATGTTTCGTCACGTGCCTTCATGGAACCAAGGAGAAAAAACAAGAAAATGTACCTTGACGGAGAAAATAAGTTTCGGGTATGCTAAACATTACCTCGACATGTTTCGACTTATGAGTAACTTACAAGGAACTTGTGTCGACGCGTGTCAACGATCGCATATCGTGCCTACAACTTATTCCCAGCGTAGCGGAACGTGTGACCCATACGGCGAGTACGTCGTAAAATTTTCAGCATGCTTGAAATTTCACGACCTACGAGACGTACCACGAAATATGACAGCGTACTTCATCGTTTTTCAGCGTGCTCTTCACGTATACACAACTTACCCATAACGCATTCGACGTGTGCCAGCTTGGTTCGGCAAATTTTTCAAAGGTCTGCATACGCTGGCTAAATCGTCAAGGTGTGACTGCGATGTTGAAACTTCCAATTCTCAGGCGGTTATGATTTAAATCGGCGTGCGTCAGGATTTTAACAGAGAACGCCACGAGTTCGTCGGCGATACGTGCAGCGCGCGATGCCGAAGTTAAACTATCGTTGGGCATAGGTTGTGAACGCCGACAACAG
>NC_140969.1:36073594-36096094 GCF_056783735.1 Eptatretus burgeri | reverse complement strand
CCTCTTTATCCTTTGCACCATCTCCCCCGCACCCGGCGTGACTCATGCCCTCGTGATCCACCCCCCCCCCCCCCGCTCAACCACGGGTGGGAGGGAGTTGTTGACGTCACCGCAGGGTTCTTCTTCCTCTTCGCAGAAGAGGGGGAGGGACATCTCCATTGTTCGCTCCCTAACTATTAAATCGATCCGCAGCGCATCTAATCGATTTCAAAACATTTAAACAATGGAAGGTGAGCTATCTCGGGAACATGCACTACTCGACATAGCTGACTAAGGGAACCTGCATGTTGTGTGCAATTGAATTCCAAATTCGTAACAATATATATATATATATATACATATATATATATATATATATATATATATATATATATATATATATATATATATATATATATAAATAAACATACATACATACATGCATACATACAAACATACGAGGCGCCGTGAGGAGGAGTGATGTAAGGGACACATCGGCCATTTTGGAGTTAATGCCATGTAGCACTGTTTTAACCCTTACCCTATCATCATCATCATCTCATTAAAAAATGTCGCTTACATCACTCCTCCTCGTGGGGCCTCATATACATATACATATATTTCTATGTATGTATATATATATATATATATATATATATATATATATATATATATATATATATATATATATATATATATATATATATATATATATATATGTACATATTGTTACGGCTGTGGAAATTCGCAAACCACCATTCAGGACCCTCAGGTGAGATATCTTCTTCGGTACATGTGTAGTTAGCTCAAACCCGTTGTATAGAGGGAATTTATGTGATCCATCCGGGCTGCGACGCTTAGAGTTCGGCGTTTTTCTTTTTCTATCTTTCATTTCAAACATACAACATTTCAACAACCATGCCATCCCCATCACAGCGCCAACCACACTGCAACCACGCCACCTCCACCATCTACGCTACTACATCTTCGCCACTACCACTTCCGAACGGCAAACAAGAGCGCCAAGGAAGGAGCTGCGAGGACGCGCGGGTTTTCCCGCCTGTTTTTCCCGCCATTATTCCCCGCGCTTTGGAGTGGAGGAGGGGCGATGCAGGTCAAAGGCCAGAGGTCATGTGAAGGAGGGGTCTCATTTTGGGGGAATAATTCTCTGGCCAGAGCCAAAAACTGACTCCCCCGGCCCCCGCACGGGGCGGGGTGGAGGGAAAGCGTGAGGGAACGCCCTTTTTGGGAACCCTCTCGAAGGAAGGTGGAGCCGAGAACGGGGCGGGGCGAAGGGCAGAGCCCGGCGCTATAAAAGACGGACACGGGCGGGCGCGCAAGAGCTTCCTCTTCCGCCTCTCCCTCGGGAACCTCTTCCTCTGGCGCGCTTCCTCTTCCGCCTCTCCCTCGGGAGCCTCTTCCTCTGGCGCGCTTCCTCTTCCGCCTCTCCCTCGGGAGCCTCTTGCTCTGGCGCGCTTCCTCTTCCGCCTCTCCCTCGGGAGCCTCTTCCACTGGCGAGCTTCCTCTTTCGCCTCTTCCTCTTCAGCCTCTTCCTCTTGAGCACTTCCACTTCCGCCTCTTCCTTTTCGTCTTGGCTGGTGGTCTGGTTGATCTTCGGTTGGTTTTTGTCGAGAGTTGGTCTTCGAGAAGAGGTCCTGCGCCCGCGCCTTGGCGAGCGGCCCTGTCACGAAGGCACGGACAGGAGACGCGGCAGGGCCCGTTGTGAGGTGGACCTGTGCATCCGGACGGGGAGTGCTGGAGAGGGTTCGCCGGCTGCGAGAGGGGTCGGGGCCAGGTGCGACCACGCTGACAGTAGCGGGAGAGGGAATCACCAGACACAAAAGGGAAGTCGCGACTTCCTTCTTTCTTTTCTTTGGGGTTTTTGTGTGAATGTCTGCTGGGTGGTGCCAGTCTGGCTCAAGTAGTATTGTTTTATGTGTTGCCGTGTGTACGCGTATTCGGTTGTAGCTCTGCATCGTTTCTTTTGTTTTAATTGCTTAATGTGCATTCTGATTCTGTATGGCTGTATATACGTGCTTGTCTGTGTGTGTGTGAATAAAACGCTTGCTTTTTGACTGTTCCCGCTCTGCTTCATCTCTTTTCCTTTTTATTGACCCTCCATCTTGCATCATGGAAAGGGGTTCGTAGTGGGTGCAACATCTCAGTAATTAATCGGAACCGTCAAGGCCGACGATAACACCGCTCGGTTATCACTGTAGCACGGAACGGACCGCTTAAGCGGTTCGTGTCCGGAGTCGGCCTGTGGCGTGGTATGATCACCCGGTTGACCATTCGCGCAGGTACTTAGGTAGATCGAATTTGGCGAGCAACCCTATCCTGCGCGGGTGGGCAATTGGCACGATCGTGGTGAGGTTAAACCCCCACCCGTGACTAGCTCCCGGCGTTGTTCCGAGGGGTCACAACAGAATTGTCCGTCCGCTGGGCGCGAATTCGCAACAATATATATATATATATATATATATATATATATATATATATATATATATATATATATATATATATATATATATATATATATACACACATATATATCTATACATATATATATACATACATATACAAACATACATATACATATATATATATATATATATATATATATATATATTGTTGTGGTTGACGAAATTCGCAAACCACCATTCAGGTCCCTTAGGTGAGATATCTCTGTAAGTATATGTGTAGTTAGGCCCAAACCCGTTGTTTAGAGGGAATAAATGTCATTCATTCGGGCTGCGACCCTTCTAGATAGCCGTTTTTCTTTTACTATCTTTATTTTGGACCAGCCGCCATTACTACCACCACCAACCACGTCTCAACAGCCATCACACAACAACCACCAGCCGCAACGCCGCTTCACAACAACAACAACGCCAACAGCCACGACCTTTACCGTCACATCTCGCTCTCGCAACCATCGCATCACCGCCATTTCCGCGCCGCTTGTGGGCACCGATACTGGACTCGTGCAGGGCGCGCACCGAGCAGCGTGTGCAGAAACATCACAGCCTTTCCGAAGAAAACGGATCAAAAACGACTCACGCCCACTTCTGTTCCGTCCTATCGGCGAGCGTGGGGCGATTTGGCCCCGCCTCCAGGTGCGTTGGAGTAATATCGCTATATGCAAATTCATGGATCAAAAAGCATTCACGCCCACTTTTCCTCGGTCCAATGGGGAGCCAGCCAGAGGTGAAGGGTCGAAGGTAAAGGGTCGAAGGCGAAGGAGCGAGGCCCCGGGGGCTATAAAGGGCTGCGTTCGCTCGCCAAACGAGGCAGTTGAGTCGGTGGAGTTGGGAAGAGCCAGTCAGGAGAGGAGTCGGAGAAGGCGGTTGGACGGAGCTGTGGAGAGTTGGAGAGGTGGCGGCGGCGAAGGCGGTCGAGGGGGTGCTCGTGTCAGAGTCGGGGAGCTGCGGAGGGAGAGGCCGGCAACGCGACCGAGGTCGTGGTGGAGACGCTCGTCGCGGGACCCGAGACAGGGAGATATCCTCCTTCCCCCGAGCATCAACAACCCCCTCCTGTTTCCCCCCGCGCTGAGATAGTGCGAGAAGGGGGCCCCGTTCCCACCCCATTCCAGACACTGTCCGCGAGGCCCGCGGAGTCGGGGCGCCACCGCCATTTTGCGGCTCATCATCAGACGGGTAGGCCCGACGCGGTCTCGGCCCCAGGCCCGTCTGCCCCCTCATAGTGGAGGGTGGTCCCTTTTTCTTTTGCTTTGAGTATATGTGTTGTCGGCGCCGTCTGTGAAGGAAAACTGTATAAGTGTTGCCGTGTGCCCGGTAGTCGGTTAGCTCTGCATTGTCTTTTGCTTTTACATTTGCTTTTTGTGCATTATTGTGTGTTTCTTCTTCTTCTTTTACATTTGCTTTTGGTGTAATTGTATATGTGTGCTTTCCGTTGATCGCGAAATAAATGTGCTTTATGTTGAACTGTTTTCCCGTTTCGCTTCGTCTTTTCCTTTATTGAATCTCCATCTTACTTCACGTAAAGGGTTGGTCGTGGGCTAAAACGCCCGATAATTAATCGAACCGTCGAGGCCGACGATAACACCGCTCGGTTATCCCGATAGTACGGAACGGGTCGCTTAAAGTGGCCCGTGTCCGAAGTCGACCTGCGGCGAGGTGCGATCGCCCGGTCTACCCTCCGTGTGGGTACTTAGGTAGGTCGAATTTGGCGAGCAACCCTATCCCACGCGGGGGCCGATTGGCACGATCGTGGTGAGGCCGAAAGGTCCACCCGTGACTAGTTCCCGGCGTTAGTCCGAGAGGGTCACGACGGGATTGTCCGTCCGGTGGGCGACGTGCCGCGATTCGAGTTACGTGGCCGTTCGCACGCCGGCGGGCGCGAATCCGCAACAATATATATATATATATATATATATATATATATATATATATATATATATATATATATATATATATATATATATATATATATATATATATATATATACACATAAACAGGGGGCTGGAAAAGTTGGTATACAGTAATGAAAAACAAGCCGATAAATTTCCACTTTACCTGCAAATAAAAGATGTATTATAGAAAAAATTACGAAAATAAACATTAAAAATGGTAATAATGATTTTAATGAATTAAATGAATTCTCGTATTAAATGAATCCGAGCACCACTATTATAATACTGGTAATACTGGTATAATCCTTACTGTATACCTACTTTTGCAGCCCCCTGCATATATATATATATATATATATATATATATATATATATATATATATATATATATATATATATTTATATATATATACACACACGAGCCTGGTGTTGGCGCAGTGGTTAGGGAAGCGGCTTGGGATCCAAAAGGTCCTGAGTTCAAGCCCCGTTGGGCCACTGAATTAATACACCAGGGGGTTGACTCAGCCTGTCATCCTTCCGAAGTCGGCGAAATGAGTACCAGTGTACTGGGCCAGTGTATACCCCGGTTAAAATAGGTGTACCATATCCCTGTATCGTAAGAGGCGACCAGGGTTGCGTCAGGAAGGGCATCCGGCGTAAAACATGTGCCAAATCACTATGCAGATCATACGGATGATCCACTGTGGCGACCCCTAAAAGGAGCAGCCGAAAGAAGAAGAGATATATATATATATATATATATATATATATATATATATATATATATATATATATATATCTTTATGATGTAAGCACACCCCGATATATAAAAAAATATATATATATTTCTAAATATATATATATATATATATATATATATATATATATATATATATATATATATATATATATATAGAACCCTTTATATCCATTTAGACCTTTTAAGAGCCCTTGGATCCCTTTAGAGCCTAACTACTACTGGAAAATACCCTTGAGATATTTAGACGCCTTTTGACCACTTAGACCTTTAGATCCCTTAAGATCCTTATCGAGTCCTATCGACCTTTTGAAATACTTCGACCCCTTTGACCCTTTAGACACACACCACACAAACATCGATAGTCTCCTCGCAATACACAGACTATACTGTTTTTCAGCAAGTAATGTGCAATCTCCACTCACCCGTAGGCCGGGTACTCTGCTGGTTTGAACATAATTTGCATATCGGATCATCGAATTGGTTCATCAATCAAAACCGAGAAGCAGATTGTATATTTGGATGTCGGAAATGTGCAATGCACGACATCTTTCTTGTTTGTTTGTTTGTGAGGAGGACATCTCAAAATGTTAGGGATGGATTTGGATAGCAGACATGGCGGACAGGTTGGGTATGTAACAAGGATTAATTGATGAGATGCTGGTGAGGATCCTCATCTGGATACGAGTCTTTTTTTTTTAAACTGATTGTTCACCATTGAGAGATTGGCTAAAATGATAATATATAGCATGATATTACAAAACGTTGTAGACGGGTTATAACAACACTTGATGAATGAGTTGGGTCGGTGACAAGAACAAGCCAATTAGATTTTGGTTAAGGTCCGGATGCAGATCCAGACTCTCAGTGGGCTACAAAACGCAAACCGTTCAGCCTGGTGGAGGAAGGCACTCCACCGAATGCCATTCTAGTTTCTCTTGTGGCTTTGGAACCAAACAAAAATATTATAGCCTTCATACCAATGACAGCTCCCACTCCAACCCCTCCCATCCCAACCTCTCCTCCTCCCAAACATGACTAATACTAAAATCATCATTTCAAACTTACACTTTAAATGAACAAGCCCCAGATATGTCCTTCCCATCAGTGGTTAGAAGCACCCAAACCGGATATGGAGTCTTCCTCATTTAGGTATACTTGATATATGCAGCTCCCACGTAAATATAGCTGCCACAAACTTTGTGTATTTTCATGTCACAAACATGTCCTTTGCCAAATATTTGGTGACCGTTACTTGGTAATGATGCACTGTCTTTTCAATTTCAGACATCCATTAAATAAATCACCAAGCCTGCAATGTTCACAGGAGGCAATCCAACAACGTTCAAAGTCTATTCACTGGTAGCGATATCTAGGGGGCTTGTGCAGCACAAGCCCGTCCACTCGCGCGTTTCCTCGGCCCACATGCTTGGGAGTTTGCAGTATGGGCAGCTGCCCTTTCGGCGATCTGAAAACGTTCCACAAGTCGTTCATTGTGCAGAGGCACAGCCCTATCTCTCAGGTACTGTCCCAAGTATTTTTGGCTTCTTTTAGAAGTTTGGTGAGCCATTTTAGTTCACAATTCTTACGTCACATACACGATATACTTTATGGTGCCTCGATCGAGCATCGTTTTTCGGGGTTTCTACGCATGTGCACCAAGTATTCTGGAGTGGATTACATCATTTTGAAATCCGCATAATGAATGGGAGCATGACCGACAACAGCACTTTCAGTTTGTAGATTTTGGAAAATTGGAAATTTTCACAGCAAATCGAGAGCAATGACCTTATGCAGTACAAACTAGAGGGGGAGCACTCGGGAGAGTGCAAAACCTCCGCCGCCAATACTGCTGGGTCACTCAAGTAAACCTTATATCTTATTCATCAAATATGATGTCAACAGTGCTGACAGTTATAGTTCTTTTCTCCAACATTTTTTTTTGGCGGGGGGGGGGGGTGTGGTTGGAAATCACTTAAAACATGTAAAAATGCAAAAAAAAGAAATCGAAATTTTGTTGAAAAAAAAGTTGCAAAAATTTATTTTTTCTCCAACAATTTTTTTTTTGGGGGGGGGGGTTGGAAATCACTTAAAACATGAAGAAATGCAAAAAAAAAAAATTTGTTTTCTCTTAACAATTTTTTCTTTTTGGGGGGGGGGGGACCAAGTCCAAAATCTAATGGCATGATCCTTGGACTATACCTCACCCCCCCCCCCCACCAAGTTTCGTCGAAATCCGTCGAGGAGTTTTTCCGTAATACTGTTCACAAACAAACAAACAAACAAACAAACAAAGACACAAACAAACAAAACAAACAGAAAGGGGTGAAAACAGTAACCTCCGATCTTCGTTGGCGGAGGTTAATAATGAGAATATATTGTTCTCTGCACAGAGATAAATATGGTACGAAGTAAACATTCTCAGCTCAAGCAGGATTCCTTCATCATATGTTAAAAAAAGAGATATGAACACCAAAACCGGTGCAGATCTGTCTTCCTGAAGACATGAAGGAAGTGCATGAAAATACATCAGCGATGAGAAGACTGACTATTCCCACGAGTCAAGCAGCTATTGCATTCACGTTTGATACCATCTACCTCATTTGCGTGAGCAGTGTGTGCAGCTTCAGCAGCTTCCTTCAGATGAAGACCTCGCTGAACACAACAAACTCAGGAGCAATTTGTCCAACTCGCCAAGATATTGTGGATGGACTCGATTTGATGGGACTCGGAATGGCATCGATTTCCCGATTGGGATATAATGAAAACGTGTTTGGAGGACATTAAGTCGAGTGATCATAATCTATTTTTCCTCAACCGTAATATCATTGGTATTCTGTATTGGATTAAAGTAACTAGAACAGCACTCAGTGGAGTGCATACCTCCACCAAGCTGAACAGTTTACGTTTTGTATCAAACTGAGAGGCGGGATCAGGATTTGGACCTCCAAAATTTAAATTGGCTTGTTCTTGTCATCTCCCCAACTCATCCACTAATTTTCATCCGAATATATTACAACTTTTTGAAACATCGTGCTGCATATCGTTTTAGGACCTCTCAATGATGAAGAATCACTTAAAAAAAAAATAACGGATCCAGATTCGGATCTTCACTGAAATAAAATCATCTCATCCTTGTTACAATCCCAACCTCTCCAACAAATTTCGTCCGAATCCGTCCACAACGTTTTGAGATATCCTGTTCACAGACAGACAGACAGACAGACAGGGGTGAAAAGATAACCCCTACCCACCTTCAGCCCAACATAACCTCCAAAAACATAACGTCCACCCACTTTCGGTGGTGGAGGTAAAAACAAATTGCCTTTCATTTCAGCGATGACACAAAGGGGGCATGGTGACAGTATCGTACTTTACCTTGTGATATTGTTGGTCTACTTTTAATCAAATATATTCCTTTAATCCTCTTGTTTATTAAAGCCTGTCTGTTTCACTCTCCACCTCAGTATGGAACATCTTGAAAGGCACAAGAAGAGAAAATCGTGTTGACGATTGCACAACTCCATCATTTGGTTTCAGATGCACGTGACCACATGTATTTGAGAAACGTCCCCGTTGCTGCAAATCATTATTCTCAAAAGTTGAATATATTTCCTTGTTGTCAGTAGAACTGCCACTAATGTAACTAAATCGCATCCCACAAGTGTTTTCAATCTGAAAACTATGCAGCACAAATCTTTGAAGAGGGTTCACTCAGTACTTAGTCACTCTAATGGATACAAGAATGTCCGTGGTTATCGAAGAATAAAAGCAATAAAACATTCGCAAAAAATTCACTTACACCCGAAATGAAATGGGATATTAAAACCGAAATGCTTGAAAATGAAATATTTAAATGAAGCAATGTCTAAGTAGTCTCTGTTACTAGATCACCATGGTGTAAATAAGGACAAAAAGGGCTGGTGAGAGAAGTCAGTCATTAATTTCGATTGATTTTGAATCAGGCATATTAAAGCCTTCTTTTATATCCATAATGAGGAAGTATGTCATCATCAAAAACTTCTTGGAAACCATATTCTTAAAACAAAAAAAAACATCAATTCATCTAAACTAATGGGAATTCAATTCATCTAAAAATTGGCCTTTTCTGCATTCAAAAAATAAACACACCATCAACAAAGAGAGTTATCCAGCAACAAAGTAAGTTTGGTCTTCGACCACTGTTTGGTCTTCATCTGGGTCCCGGATGTTATTTGGGAACGGAACCCCTGGCGCATGATGAAAGGAACCCAAGTTCAAATCCCATATACCATATGTGTTTGTTGATTATTTACCAATACTCTAATTCATAGAAAAACCACACCAATGTCTACAATTGTATTTGTCTACATGTACTTTATGTAGCTCCTCCACAAGTCTTAGGTCACTGAGGAAAGAAAAAAAACAAACATTAACCAGACTCGGTGGCATCCTGGTTATAGCATCTCTGAATCTGGGAGGTCAGCAGTTCAAACCCTGGCCAAGTTATAACAAAGAATTAAAAAAAAAAAATTGGTACTTGCTGCTTCCTTGATTAATGCTTAGCATTCAAAAAAATAGAGCATGGACAAACAACCACAGGTTGGCAATACAAGCACAGGTTTTGAAGGGCTGAGTGGCCTCCTCATGCATCAAAGTTCCTTGTAAGTGAAAATATATTGTAAAAAAAAAAAATAATAATAAAAATTCTATCCATCATATTGTTACGAATCTAGAAGCCATTTGCACACAGACAGACAGCAGCCCCCGCAGTTCAGTTATTTCGATAAGTATGTGTTTATCGTCAGGGTCCCGGTCCCGTCCTTCTGTCTAATGGGAATTTCGTGTGTGCGCTTCGAGTTACTTTTATATCTTTAAATCTTCATCCTTCGTTTTCGCACCATCGCCATCCATCGCCCGCGTGCAGCGTGTCACGTACAGGGGTAAGGTTCCCTCCGCCCACCGTGAGCTCGTCCAATCAACGGCGGCCACGAGTCACCCGACAACCCCTCGTCCGATTTGGAGGCGAGTACCTCAGAGCGTTTCCCTCGACCCACGGGGGAGAAGAAGGATAAGACGAGGTGGCGAGCCGTCGTCGAAAGAAGGTCGCCCCATCGTAAAAAACAAAAGAGGAGAGGGTTGGTCGTGGTAAGAGCATCTGCAGCCTTGGTGGCGATCGGCTTCGTCTGCAGTCTTGGTGGCGATTGGCTTCGTCTGCAGTCTTGGTGGCGATTGGCTTCGTCTGCAGTCTTGGTGGCGATTGGCTTCGTCTGCAGTCTTGGTGGCGATTGGCTTCGTCTGCAGTCTTGGTGGCGATTGGCTTCGTCTGCAGTCTTGGTGGCGATTGGCTTCGTCTGCAGTCTTGGTGGCGATTGGCTTCGTCTGCAGTCTTGGTGGCGATTGGCTTCGTCTGCAGTCTTGGTGGCGATTGGCTTCGTCTGCGGTCGTGGTGGCTTGGTCTCGGTCGTCGTCTGTGGCCCTTTGCGGTGGCTTCTCATGGTAGTGGCGGCTGAGCAGCCAGGGACGTGGACCGTGGACTTCGGGTCGTGGGTTTGAGTCCTACCGTGGTGGTTTGGAGTCGGTGTGATCGCACGAGGCGGGAAGGTACCCCGGCCCGGCTCTACCGAATAAAGACCCACGGGGTCCATTTTCTTTTGGGTGTGTGTGTGTGTGTGCGTGTGTCCGTGGGCCCCGTCTGTAAGTAGAATTGTTAAGTGCCTTGTACATTGTGAATTACATTTTCATATTCGGATAACTCTGCTCTTTGTGCTCCCCTGCCCCATTATAAATAAGCCCCTGTTAAATGTACCAGCTCGTTTTCTGTGCTTTCTCCCATTGACCCAGCACGGTGCATATTGAGAATTAGTGAGGCTGTTCGTGCCGTAAATTGTTCATTTAGACCGACGGATCTTGGTAATCCCCACTCGGTTTACACCCGGATCGGGCTCGGTAAACGGTCCGTTCCGCCCGAGGTCCATCGAGGGTGTGGTTTTCCCCGGTAGTTAGACGGCATGGGTACTTAGGTATATTGAAATTAGGCAATTAACCCTACCCCACGCTGTCAAAATATTGGCGACCACGGTCCGCAAAGGGACCTGTGACCTTTCGGACTTATCCGAGAGTCACGACCTAAATTCCGGGTGTTCAGTGGGAGGCGACTCCACTGCTCCACCTAGTGGTCGTTTATCGCCACCAAACCCCAGCCCACAACAATATATCGTGGTACAAAACCTGAGCACACCTATATGCTAATGATACTGCAAAACAAGACCTTTGACGACTCAATGCTTTAGCTATATATACATGGTCAACATTTGCATTTTTTACCAGGAGAAATTCCTCTTTCCTTCATCCACTTCAAGGTAAGTTTCACCATCACATAAATACTAATTTCCAACACGAGTGGATTGAAAATTAACAAGAAATCCTAAGCTGCAAAAACACTTGTTGCCACAATTGCCTGTTGTCTTGATTTTATTTTATTTTATTCCTCTACAAAGATCTAGGCTCATGGAGGAGCTGAACGACAAAGGGCAGCCGATTCACAAACTAGCAAGGGTATGTGGAGATGGAGTGAGTATGGACGTACACAAGGAGTAAAGGAAGAATAACAAAAAGGAGTAACACTGGCCTGGAGAGGAACATAAATGGGAAAGAATCAGGGTTTGCAAAAGAGATGGGCATATGTATGGGTGAGCACATGAAGTAGTGATGGGCAGCGCATTTGAAAGACTGAAGTAAGGAGGATGAGACAATGGGCACGGACACTATTGCACAATCGAATGAAGCAGAGGACAAATGAATGCAGTTCAGCAATCAGCTTCCACTTTGGGAGGGTGATCAGGTGAGGGTTTGTTTCGACATTCTCTCAAGACTTGTTTTAAAGACCATTGACAATGCCTTTCTCAAAAAAAAATTATATAAAATTCAAATGGAAAGGCAACTTTCAGAATTTTTTTTTAAGTACAAAATGCGGAAATTATTAAACCTTAACATCAAATATTTCATTTTATACCAAATTGCTTTGAAAAAAAAAAGTGTCATGGGAGGAGTGCCTTTCCAAAAAATATTAATACAAAATTAAAATGGAAAGGCAACTTTCAAAGTACGTACAAACATGAAAATTAATAAATCTTAAAATCAAATTTTGCTTTGGCAGCACTGGCAGTCTGTAACAGAGTATGTGTTTATAGTCAGGGTCCCGTCCTTCTGTCTGATGGGAATTTCGTGTGTGCGCTTCGAGTTACTTTTATAGTCAGGTTTTTTATATCTTTAAATCTTCATCCTTCGTTTTCGGAAATCGGAAAAATCCAAAATCCAAAAAAGGGCCAAAATCGTTTTAGGACATCTGAATCGGAAAAAAACTAATTTACCATTTTACACCAAATTGCGATGAAAAAGTATAAATAAAAGTACCATGGAACATGGAAGCCTCAATGGAGGGAGCAAGATCTTGTCCACAATTAGCAAAAATGGACATGTGATGTCAAACATTTGACACCCAATCATGGACATGACACGACTGCCTTAACAGATGGTGTATCTATACTGCAAGAGGGATGTTTGTCTGTGTGTGTGTGTATATGTCATCACTTTTCTGATGTCCAAATGGATCTGCGTCAAACTTTCAGAGGTTCATCAGTGAGTGCCGGGGAATGTTTTAGAGGAGAGAAAAAAAAATTGAAAATTAAAAAATAACAAGTTGGATTTTTTTTTTAATTGCCCTTAGCCTTTGCAGCTATGTAAAAGGTAATATTAAACGATTTCCAACCCCATTCCTTCCTTTAAGTGGGTGTAGAGAAATGTTTTAGGCTCTGACAAAAGAAAAAAGAAAAAAAAAAGAATCAAAATTAGATTTTTTCAAAATGCCAACATGATTGAACAGCACTGCACAATGCTGGGTACCCCTGCTAGTTATTCATGAAATGAAGTAAAATATTGACTACAACCAGATGTAATGATCATGGCTACCTCTGTGTTTTTATTTCAGCTCAATAATTGCAAGGACAATTATATTTTTTAGGGTATTGATGACACGAGCATCAGCACTCCCACCCTCCGAGATGTGCAATTTAAAGTGGTCATATTTCAACAAAGTGATACCTTCTTCTTGAACACACTGTACATTTGAAAATAAATTGGGACCTCCTGTAACCATATTTGGCCTTGCTGGACAACAATGTCGAGTTTTGTGCTATAAAATGCAAAAAAAACCAAAAAGTTTAATTTACACAAAGTGATCATTTCTTTCTGGGTCACACTAAAGTTTTCGTCACAACATACAGTGTATATATATATATATATATATATATATATATATATATATATATATATATATATATATATATATATATATATATATATATATATATATATATATATACACTGTGCATTAGCTATATGTACTATATATAATTTGTGCATTAGCTCCATTATAATGAGATTATAACAATCTGTTAAATAGACCCATTAATACAATGCGAAAACGAATACTGTATATTATTTAAATCTTGAAAGATATTTCATAAGAAAGAAATCTTCCTGGGGATTTTGTTTTTCCTTGAAATTCACGAGCAGGTATTGCTTGGTTGCTGAGAGTTTAAGGTTCGAGTCGACCAATTACAATACTGTACAATGAAAGGAAGAAACTTTCCAGCGCAGTATTCCTCTTTTGGCAAATGGCTGCGGGTCTGTTTTTAAAATGGGCAGAAACCCCATCAATAGATCAATTGTGTTTGCGCGCATGAAATGAACGACATGAGGAAACAGGCTCGTTGCGTAAGACCATTACAACCTAATGGAAACAACATTGTTCGCAACTTGAGGTGCATTATCCGCACAATGGCACAATAGTCCAATGAAGGCCAAGCCTTAGTTTTGGTGCTATATTCTGCTCAAATACAATCACATTTTTTAACATATCAAGTCATCTATTTTGCTTGACATTTCAACCTGCAGATGAAAGAATGTGCTGATGGATATAGTCTCACAGGCAAAGTGAAAAAAAAATGTAATCGCACATTGTAGACATCAGTAGCATTGCAATTAGCCTGGTGTTGGCTTAGTGGTTAGGGTGGCGGCTTGGGATCCCAGAGTCCTGAGTTCAAGCCCCGTTGGCTGCTGAATTAACACCAGGGGGTTGACTCAGCCTGTCATCCTTCCAAGGTTGGCGAAATGAGTGCCAGTGTACTGGTCCCGGTGTATGCCCCGGTTAGAATAGGTGTACCATATCCCTGTGTGTCGTAAGAGGCGACCAGGGTTGGTGTCAGGAAGGGCATCCGGCCATAAAACATTGCCTCACAAAAAGCCAAACCCCTGCACAGCAGGGAAAAATGGCTGTAGAAAAGGTCATTTTATTTTTAGTAGCATTGCAATTAAGCAGCAACATCAGCGAATAAACTGTCTGCATGCCACGCAAAACATGTCCGGTAGTGCGCAGGTACGTTTCAGAACATTAAACGAATGGAAACTGCACCTCATGGAACCTTCAAAAAATGGAAGCAAAAGAACATTACAATCCAAAAATTTGTCTGACGTCGACGAGAGAAAAATATGATGCGAGGATAACATACCATCCAAAAAACACAAACTTCGACACCGCGAAATATAACCTCAAAATACCTCCAACTAAGTGTCAATTAAACAGCTAAATTAATGAAACAGAGTGTGCTAGGAAAAATGAAGCACTAATCGTCTAATGGGAGGAGGAAGATGAAAGACTTCACTTCAAAGAAACGTGACAATTTCATCTGCCTATGTATGCAGTCAAGCACCCAAGCCATGCGGAGAATTTGTATTTTAACCGCCAAGGTATGCAGACATCTGCCCAGGACTTTGTATACATGGTTTGGACCTTCAAAATGCAAAGTAAGTAATAATGCTAAAGTCGGTCTTGGATACCTCCAGCCTCAAAATGTAGTGATGGAATGTACAAAAAAAAAATGTATAACCATTACAGTGAGGCACACCCATGGGTAGCACAGCACAAAACAAATGAGCAAGTAAATAACAAGCAAAAATAATCACTTCACAAATTTACAGAGCCCGAAGGATGCCAGCATTAGCACATTATCCGGCCCGGATTGACTCACCTGCAGTGCTTGCATTCTTCTGGTGCCAAGCTTCGAGGACCAACGTGAATGACCGCTGTGGACAAACAAGAGGAGGAAGAATAAGGGGAGGAGACAGAGAGATAGAGAAAGATAATGGATAGAAAGATGTGGAAACCAAAACAAACAAAAAATAAATCAAGAACCTCCACATGGTAGCACTTGAAATCACTACCCAAAAGTGGGCACAGTATCCAATTATAACATAGACTTGCAAGTTCCCATTAACAGCACAGAGGGAAAAACAATGAAGAATGAAATAAATACAGCCTTTTGTATTATCGATACAACGTGATATTCCCATATTGTCATTATTAAAATTTGCACAGAGCGCATTCATATTGACAGATGACAGACTTGCAAACTCTTGCACATTGACTTTGTGACAATTCCTTGCGGCAATTCGAATAACGCGAGGCCAGATATAGCTTCAACACAAGGGAATAACTTCCAAGCAAAAGCAGACGCTCGTGCCGATTTCTGATATTTGACGTGATATCATGTTTATTAATCAGCATTCTCTTGGGAAAAGGTCAAATTTTAATTTTTTGATGGCATACGATTGTGTGGAAAACTGTGCGCGTTAATGCATTTAACTTCCATCAACTGAAAGAAACAAAACATGAAGCAAAAGTCGAACAAATTCAAACAGGCTTCTCAGCAACATATTTCACGCCAAAAAGCCATCATAACCTAGGTGTCAACATGTAGGGTATTTTTCCACTTCCTTTTGGGATGTTCGGTTAAACTTGGCCAATGAAGCTAGCAATTTTGTCATGATAGTCGTAACTGTATTGGTGAGAAAAATGTCACGAGATGAAACAGAAAACTACATATCACATGATTCGTACAATCATGAAGGTACAATGCCAATGCCATTATTTCATTGCTGTAAGAATATTCATCAATTAGTCGATCAATGTAAAGCTATTAATTAACAGTTCAAACACATTGCTAATATTATGGTCACAAGACATTTTAAAATCGAATTTCCCAATTTTAGTGTTGTTCCAGGAAGAGATTCCAGAGGGCTCCTGCTTTGTGTCCAGGGTATGTGGTTATTTGTATTTTTGGATTTAAAGATGCCGTGAGCACCTGCTGCAAGGCTGCTAACCAACAGAGGATGCCTGCAATGCATTCACCTTGTCTAGGCATCGATTACACAGTTAACTAGAAGGGCTCTCAGTAGAGCGCATACCTCCGCCACGTAATGCCTGATCCACGAGAACATATCGGTCCCAATACATATTTGAAATATCATGCTATACAACAGTATGATATAATTTTTGACCCAATCTCTCAATGGTGAAGAATTGCTTTAAAAATCCTAGTAGTTGGATGCGGATCCGGACCTTCACCAAAATTGAATCAGTTCATCCTTGTCACACACCAAATCTGTCCACAAAATTTAATCCAAATACGTCCTCAACTTTTTGAGATATCCTGCACACAAAGAAATAGACAAATGAAAAATCACTCATGGAGTGACAACTTGGAAAAACAGCACAAAGTAGAATGGCACTCAGTAAAGCGCATACCTCTGCCAGGTGGAACACTTCACATTTTGTATCCCACTGATGAGCTGGATCCGAACCAAAATCCAATCCGTTTGTTCTTGTCACCCATTCGACTCATCCACCTTGTTTTGTCATAACTCGTCCACAACTTTTTGCGATATAGTAATATATTTAGTTTTTGGCCTGATATATCAATTTTAGAAATTTGGCCTGTGTTGACCTTTTGACCTTAAAATGAATTGGTAGTTGAATTCAGCGACCTGACATGAAAATGCTCTTCAAATATTAAGTTAATTGGATTCAAATTTATGATTTTAGAAATTTGGCATATGCTGACATTTTGGTCTATGTTAACCTTTTGCCTATGGTGATCACAAAAATAATAGGTGGTTGAATTCAGTGACCTGATATGTAAATTATTTTCAAATTTAAACTCAATTGGATGAAAATTGAGGATTGCGAAAATTTGCCACAAATTGGCCTTTTGGCCTATTTTGACCTTTTGGCTTATGTTTACATCGAAATTAATAGGTGGTTGAATTCATTCACCTGATATGCAAATGCTCTTCAAATTTCAACTTAATTGGATTAAAATTGAGGATTTTAGAAATTTGGCCTATGTTGACCTTTTGGTCTATGTTGACCTCAACATTTATATGTGGTTGAGTTCAGCGACCGCATATGCAAATGGTCTTCAAATTTCAAGTCAATCGAATGAAAATTGACAATTTTAGGAACAATTTAAAAATATGGCCGATTTTGGGTTGACCTTATGGCTTATGTTGACCTTTTGACCGAGGATAACCTCAAAATTAATAGGTGTTTGAAGTCATTGACCTGATATGCAAATCCTGTTCAAATTTCATGTCAATGGGGTGAAATTTGAGGATTTTAGAAAATTTGGCTGAAATTGGCCTTTTAGCCAATGTAGACCTTTTCGGTCGACCAAATTTTACGAAACTTCAATGCGGGACCGTCGCAGGGTCGGTGACATTAATCTCTGAGAATTTTAGAACAATCAGTTGAGCAGTTTGGGTTGGGGGTGAGCGGACAGGCAAACAAACACATAAACACACAAACAGAGGCGATCAACATACTTGTCAAAAAATAAAAATAATTCCCAAGTAACAAACAGACAGACAGACAGACAGACAGACAGACAGACAGACAGACAGACAAAAAGGGGTGAAAACATAACCTCCTTCATCTCTGGTGGCGGAGGTAATGAGGGTTTTTGGTTTTTTAATCGTCGCCAGGAAAGATGATGTTCAAGTTAAAATGCAACCTTCGGAGCAAATTGATTACCCTTTTTAGAGTCATGGTTGGAAGTTCATTGTTAAAGGTGAGTTGAATGGACCAGCAAATAAACTATTTGTTTCAACTTTAAAGTAAGGGTATTTATGAATGCAATAAACATCAATTACAACGAAATGCACAAGAATGTAATGCATCTGCATTTGGCATAGACTGGGACCTGAAAAGTCAAAAAACACTCCTTAAGCCTGAGTCACATTTGCTCTATGGCTTGGATACGGCGGCCGTACCCCCCCCCCTGCCCCACCCCCTTGAATTGACAGAAATGTGCGGCGGCCGCAGAGTTTCTGAGGTGGCCTCAGGGGTGGCCCTATGCCGTATGGCTATCTTTTACAGGCCATAGGGGTCTCCGTGAAATTAAAGCGCGGAGTGATAACTTTTTTCATTTCTTGGTTGGCCGTAGCAATTCGACAAGCCGTAGCCATGACGTAGATATGTTCCACGTCGACCGTACGTAGGGCGTACGGTGGGCTTGCGTTATTCGTGCGTTTTCCGTAGGCTCTTATCAATGAAAAATGAATTTTGCCAACCCCCAAAAACTTACGGCGGCCGCACTATTTCCACGTTCGCCTTAGGGCCCCCCTGCGGTCGCCTTGCGGGCACCTTGAGGCTACCTCGCGTCTGCCTTGAAAATTCTCTGGCCACCGCAGGGACGCCCTAAATTCACCGTGCGACATCAAATCAAAGACCGTACGGCACCCCCACGTTTTCGGTCTCCACAATTTCTAAATACCCCGTGCAGCTGCCCGAAAAATAAAAACATATGTGACTGCTACATTGTGTGACCGCGGAAATACTGCGGCCACCCTATAATTGCGAGTGGCCGTAGCTTTTTCAGACCCTACGGCCGCCGAGCCAAATGTGACAAGCATGACCAATGCATGCTCATGATCGTATCAACTGATGGCAGATTCCAATGTAACAATTTCCTGGAGTTGTCTCCGGTTCATGTCCCCACTGGGTGGGGATTAGGGGTCGTCAGGGTCAAAATGGGAAAAAGTTTTCAACTCACAATTTGATATTGGGTCATTCCTGGTGGGACTTTTTGCCATCCTTAGACTTCCTTCAGGTGGGAAGCGTGGGATTTGCTGCGATAGTGTGCCATCAGCTTCGCTCTAGTTATCTTCATGTAACAGTAATGAATTGTAAAAAAAAATTCAGTGTGAACAATTTTAGAGTTGAAAAGGTTGCTTGGATACAGGTGAATTAAAAGCATTTGAAGGAAAGTACCCACGACCAGAGCGGAGAGGTACAAGGCTTGGGCTGGAAAGAGTGTCGTAAGCATGAGAAGAAATACAATGAGACATGCCAGAATGTCAACAAATTATATTGGCAGAAGATGAAAGAGCATGCGACTGAAGCTCAGAAGATTGCAAAAAGGAATGCTGCCTGGTTGCAAAAACAAAATTCAAGAGAAACTGCAAAGCAAAAGGATCAACGACAAGAGAAGAGAATCGTTTCCCTGCAGCACTTAGTTTAGGAAGTATGCAGAGCAGCAAGTGCATCACCGGAATCAAGGAAAGGAAGAGCAGAGAGTGACTAAACTCGCAGCAGATACTACAGGTGTGTTGCCTGAGAAAAGACAGTGGAAGAAAATCCAAGGGATGTAATGAAAGAGCATTCCTGAATAAAATGGACAAAAAGGAAACATTAAGCTGGGAACCCGGCTGTCATTTTGATTTCTGATGGACATTTAATATCCCATGGTGTCTCTCGACGAAGATTAGGGGCATTATCGGTGGCACCCCGAACAAGTCACAAATCCCTGCACCAACTCATACCGCATCATGGAATGATCTCTCTGGAAAGGTAGTGGCGGCGGAAACAGTCGATAGGTTTAAACTGGAATTGGATGTGCACCCAGCTGTATTGGGGATACAGGAGTACATGGATATTGGCAGGACATAATTTGGCCCAATGAGCTGTTGAGCTAATGCAGTTAGATTACATATCACTGTGGGTAAGGCCGAAGTCACATTTGCTCTACTGCGAGGATACGGCGGCCGGACGCCCTCTGAATTGACAGAAACGTGCGACGGCCGCAGAGTTTCTGCGGTGGCCTCAGGGTGGTCCTACGCCGTTTGGCTATATTTTACAGGCCGTAGGGGTCTCCGTGGAATTATAACGCAGTGTTATAACTTTTTTCATTTCTACGTTCGCCGTAGCTTTTCGACAAGCCGAAAAAAAAAACTGGTAAAAAATAAAAAAAACCCACTCGTTACCTCCGTCTGGCCGCACGCTCGCCTTAGGGCCCCCTGCGCTCGCCTTGTGGGCACCTCGCGTCTGCCTTGAAAATTCTATGGCCTCCGCAGGAATGCCCGAAGGTCACCGTGCGACATCAAATCAACGACCCTACGGCACCCCCACGTTTTCGGTCTCCACAATTTATAAATACGCCGTGCGGCTCCCCGAAAAATAAAAACATATGTGACTACTACATTGTGTGACCGTGGAAATACTGTGGCCGCCCTATAATTGCTCGTTGCCATAGATTTTGTAGACCCCACGGCCGCCGTGGCAAATGTGACTTGGGCCTAAAGCATGACAAGTTAGACAAAAAAATTTTATTCCTTGCTTCTCCCGTCAAAAATCCAGGCTGACGCCACACCTCAACTCCTTTGTTCCTTGCTTCTCATCTATGCAACTACCGCCCAGAGGCTGTTCTGTCTCACTCTTCAATCCAGTGCTTCAAAAGCAAGCAGTGCACCACCATCTCTGGTCATTCCCAATTCTAACCAATGATATTCATCACTCCCATTAATCTTTCTTCACCCAACCATATTACTTGCGCGTTTCAGCATTTCCAGCCCCTCTTCCCCCTCCACTTTTCCTGTTCGTCCAGTCCCTTGAGATTTTCCCCGCTGTCAGATCTACCATGCTCTTCCATGAGCCTCGTTCCTGTAAAGAAAAAAAAATTGTTATGGATCACATCATAATCTTTTCCTGTCAAATAATAATCTTTCCTCAATGACACATCAACTTTGTGAGAACACTGTAACAATGCACTCAAAAAGATCCATCGTGTCACAAGGATCCGCTGTGCTATCCTGGCAGACATTGGCCTCTCCTCGAACAAAGTGACGTCACCATTCTGATAATGTTCAGAATGTGTCATCTTCCTGTGAACAGCCAAGACGTGTGAAAAGACCAAAGGTCGGATGCCTGTGGGTGGGACGCATGCCAAGCTTGAAATGATTACACCATGTGATCAAAGGCAATGAAGAACAATTATGTTTCTAGTTTCTACCTAGTTTTCACCGACTCCAACCAGATCTAGTAATGATGCCCCCCTCTCATCCCTCGTCCAACCTTCTCACCTCACCGACACCCCTCTCACTACTTGTAAACCCCTTTATGCCAAATTCAGCATCACTGCCTTGTTTTTAAATATAACCAATCATAATTTGAACTTTGGGGGGAAAAAATCCCCCCAAAGGGGGGAGAAGAATCTTGTCTGCAGGCAGCCTTACTTGAATAAAAATAAAATAAACTTTTAATATTCTGCATGACAAAGTGGGTCTACACATTGGGCAAGTTGATCCCACCTCTGAGCTGCCTCGCCTGGGTTCAAATGTCAACCCAGTTATAAAAATTAACCATTAAACAACCAGTGGCGTCCTTCACGAAGAGAAGGTGAGTCATCATCGGAAGCCTGAACAAATTCCAAATTCCTCCTTCGACTGCAGGTAGCAGCAAGTGGTCTGCTCTTCTCGGAGGTTCCTCGATGCCAGGGTGACACCGCTTGCCATCTCAGAGTGTGGTTTGTGTCTGGATAGCAGCTTCTGCCCGATAAGTAATTTGACCAGGTGGTTTACGCGTTTTATGTGAACAGTCTTCTTCAGTTAAGAATGGCAGCCATCACATGTCATCACAAGTGCTGGTCAAAGACTGTGCCAATGATAATTTATGTCTGTCATTCTTATGGAAGTTCAAGGTACAACATGTTGTACACAGGCCAAGTTGCGGCAACGTGCCAATAAGTCATGGTAATTGAGAAATTGAACTTGTAAACAGTTTTTAGGCACAAGAAAGGCTTCGCCAAGAATATTTGAGAAATACATCTGATCACCGCAGTCAACGTAATAAGGATATTTCTTAAAGTCGATGTTATGGAAATTTGTTTTACCATTGTCTTTAGATCAACTGGCCAACAATTTGAAACAGTCGACATACGAGGGCCACAGCAGGACACAAAGGTACAAGCTATCAGATGGTAGGACGTCCATTTTTGACTTGGCAAATGGATGAAAATAGGGATCCTTTTGAACTACCAGATACCTGCAGGCATGACATTCATACCACCAGCATCTCTCTGGACCCACTACACAAAATATCCTCAGTTTCACAAGGTGCAAAGGTCGTTTCCACAGGTAAGGATGCATTCCAAAGAGTTGGACATTTTAGACAAGCCCAGGCCTGCCTGCAGAAAAGGCTAGGCCCAGAGGGGCAACCTGAGCTCTGACTGCATTACT
>NC_140969.1:36028594-36061094 GCF_056783735.1 Eptatretus burgeri | reverse complement strand
AAATCATTGGATCCGGATCCGGATCTTCACCAAAATTGAATCAATTCTTCCTTGTCACACACCTAACGTGTCCACAAAATGTCATCCGAATCCATTCACAAGTTTTTGAGATATCCTTCACACAAACAGACAAACAGGGGTGAAAACATCACCTCCTTCCACCTTCGGTGGCCCAGGTAACAATAGATGTTCAAACACACACATCAATGCCAACGAACGAACGGAAGGAGTTGGCACTCACCGATGCTCTGCACAATAAAGCATGTGGTCGTGTGCAAAAATAAAGCATGTGGTTGTGTGCACGACAAAGCTGCCACTGCCCAATGCAGAAACGCACATTCTGCAGAACCAAAATGAAGGCAGTCCTGCCAATGCAGCCAGCATCACAGCGTGGCTCCTCAAGATGAAAGTCTATTCTGGCTGCTGCCTCTACATTTCCAGTTTATAATAAAAGCAAAGGCCTGTTTGAACATAGCATTGGTAATGCATTTCACAACCCAGCACCGTAATCCTTTGGGTAGTAAGAAGAGTTCACCTGCACATTGAAGCTGCAATAAGGCCGAACAGTTGGGAAGATAAGGTGTTAGGTAAGTCAGGAAAATAGTGAACACCACTGTGTGCCAGTTTGACTGCGGTTCCAACAGCATCAACACCAAAAACTCTTGCATTTCCACTCATACTCTGGAAATTTGCTTTACTCCACATTACAAAACACAAACATAATTCTCTTCGAAGCGATTATGCCCGATGACGTTTTATTAATAACTGTTCTGCGTTATAACAGGCATGCACGCACACATACACACCTAGGTTACACAAGATTACTGCTCCATTGCTCGCAACTGCACTAATCACCATCATCATGATCATCAGTGCCCGACCCAGATTGTCAAGGTAACCACCCTCAGAGGGCACACATCTTCCCAGGGGATCTTGGCAGGAGTCCCACCTGGCCGCAAGCTCGAGGAACCTGGCAAAGATAGCTGTTACCTGGTTCGATCGATTTACTTCTCAAAAGATTCTTGCTCTTATTACAATAACTGGCAAACAACTCCAATGCTGAATTTATGGCTCAATACATACAACCGATTGTAGTGGATTTTAATCTCACCCACAAAGCCTGGAATTGGCTTCGTGGTTATGGTGGCTGGCTTGCGATCTTAGGGTCTCGAGTTCGAGCCATGTCGGCCGATGAATTAACACCAGATGGGGTTGACTCAGCGTGTCATCCTTCTGAGGTTGGCAAAAAGAGTGCCAATGTACTGGTAATAGGGGGCACCGCATCAGCGGCATAGTCACATCCCTAACCAATGATGCACCCAGCAACCACAAGGCTGCACATGAGAGTGTGTATGTCACCCACAGGCATCCACAGCAAGACTAAAAAACGTCAAGATTCGTTGATAGTCAGTTTTACAACATGTGCAGCCACATCAAGGTTTGCTGTGCATTTAAAAGGAGTTTCATTACAAATCCAACACCGAGCAAGTTATTAATTTTGCAGATTTCTTTTATTTTTGTTGCTGCCATGGTACCCTGTCCTCCACATCCTGGTGCAGATGGTGACAAAACACCTCTTCAAAAAAGGTTCCGATAAATCACATTGTGGCAAACCAGTACAATGACCAAAAATGGACCTTCCTACTTCGAGGAGTGCAGGGGACCCTCCAGCTAATGCAAAAAGAGTTTCGGAGCACAGGTATGTGACAAACAATGTCAAAAGTCAAACATTTGAAACCTTCTATTTGTATATTTGGATGGAGGCCTGCTCTGCACAGGTTTGACACGTTCCAAATCCGGTGTGGTGGACAAATTCAGATGATGTTTGTAAATATATATTATCAGATAATTGTACCAATGAGGTGACAAAGTGCGACAAGGTGTAAACGTGGGCTGAGCAGGTATATTAATAGATGTCAACTCACAGATGAGATGGATGGATGGTGGAATGGAAGCGAAAAAGATGGAGGGTGGAGATTCATGATGGAATAGAGTTGTAAGGAAGAGGAAAGACAAAAAAATAAAATAAAATGTGACTGGTGTTCAAGGAAGGCAACAGATTACAAGAGGAATCTAAATACGGATAGGACAGGTGGAAAAACCCAAGGCAAAGAGAGCAAATACAGGTTTGACATGAAAAGTTATTGAATAAAGCGCTTGGGGGGAGGGGTTGGTGGGATTGAAGTGTGGAACATGAGGGATACGCTTGCCCATAGCTATGACAACATCCAATTCCAACCGTTTCACACCATTTGTCAAAGCAACTCCAGAAATGTTGGGAAAGGAGAATGTCGAAGTGAACAGACCAGTGCATTCAATACACCTCTACCCCCCAAAAAACCTGCTAGATCTAACATAACGTAAACCACGTAGTGAGGCAACACCGTCATACACATGAAACCTCAAACGCGACACCTCTATCGACGGCCATTAAACTGGGACCCCAAATGACTGACCGGCAGAGATGCAAGAATAAAAGAAGACTTAGCCCAAAGTCTGTGCCCTTATGCCACAATTAACATTAAACTTTGCTCGCCTAAAATGCGCTCTCACTGGAACATCGTGGTGCAGCCTCGTGCGGGCCCAACAACACAAATCAAATCGTAAGGATGCCTGCCAGACCAGCAAACCAACACTTTAAAATGCTCAATGACACCGACACGACTTTCCACCAGTGCAGTCCTCCCCCTTCCACTCCCAAGCTTTGTCTAAGCCCAGGAGGCGGCCATCCTTGCAGGTCAGCGGGCTTGTGTTCGCCAGGCAAAGGCAAATGCGGCTGGGCAGCAGTACTAACATTGTATGGGTCGTGTCTGGTGGGACGCACAACACGTCGGGCGGAAAAAGCCTTTGTTATAGGGAGATGCGGAGTCACTACCCGGCTACTGTCGCGAGACTGACAGTGACAGATGGGCAGGCGCCGACTGGTTGCACACTTGTCCTGTGCATTCCCATCCCAAAGAAGTTAGATAGCAAAGTAGTGTGGGGTAGATACTGCTTTGAAACCTTTAAACTCAGGAAAGAAAAGGAAAAAAAAAAGAAACAAGAGTTGTTAAATTATGGATATTTGGAATCGGATAAGCATGGAATTTACAGTGGTGGCTTGCACAGCCTTGTGCACACAAGACCCCGTTAACCTGTACATTCTGATTATAATTGATGGAAAGGAATGATCATTGAGCGAACGCTCTTTCTGGGAGAAGTAAAAAAAAAACAAATGTCGATCAAGTTTTTTTTACATTAACCTTACAGGTTCGCAAACTTTGATCCATAAAGAAATGAGAAAGCTGCCACTGGAAGGAAAAAAAAATTACTAAAATGAAAATTAACAACCAACGATAAACAACTTACGTAGCAATTTGACATGAAATGTCATGAAACCTAGATGAGCCCAACAAATTTATCAGCTTTTGTTCCGGTGTTAAAAACTCAAAGGATGTCCTGGTGCATCAAACGGCCAACATGAATTAGACTTGATACGCGCAATGGAACCTGAAGTTCATTCCAACATGTGAGCCCAAATCAGATTGTGTAAAAGTTTATAACAACGAGCCCCCGCCCCCGTACCCTCACTCCCTGCCCCAATCTCGTCTCCAATGCACAAGTGCAATTCACCTGCATGAAGTGACACTACCCAATGCCACTTTTTCACATATGCACACACATGGACACAAAGAGCAAATCCCATAAACACACGTCCAATTGAACAGATTGGTTCACGACTTGAGCACGGTGTGGAGCAAAAATTGGAAAAAGAAGAAAAAAATATAGATATATAAATCAGGTCCACACGCACGCCCGATTCGAGAGGACCACCAATGATCGATGGGGCACACGAGTCCGTGCCATTGCAATTGAGAAAATAAAAATGAAAGACGTCTCGCACAGAGTTGTTGTTGGTTCGGAAGGAGCGCGCAGTCGACACGGGACCGATATAGCCAGCAGGAATGAAGGATTGGGAGGGGGAGGGAGCATGCAAAGCCAGCAGTGCAACACTATGGCAAGAATGAAAAATAAAAGGAATATAAATAAACAAAGAAATAAATAAATAAATAAAGAGTGAAAATGAATAAGAAGAGGGGGGAAGCGAATGGAGAACATCCCTCCCAACCTCACCCACCCACGACCCTGGCTGGTGGGATAGCACAGAGGGGGTTGCGTGTTCCAGCAAATTGAGGCGTTTGATTCCCAACACAAGGACTGATATAAACTGTCTGCCTGGTACTTCGCCAGGACGACGTTGCATCATCAAGTACCCCGTCCATCTGAGGAAATAGTAAACCGGCCGTCTCATGTGCCAGCATGGGTAGCCGGTGGACATCGAAGTCGGCCATCGAGTACCGGCACCTTGAGCAAATTAAAAGAATCCTGCGTAACCAGCTGGCGAGGGTCATGTTGGTCGTCGTTTCGTGGTGGCACCGAGGGAATGTCGTTTTGGGAAAGGGGGGGGGCAACGTTCTGGGATAAGATACGCGCCTCCGGTTCTGCCGTTCGGTATCCTTCAATGAACCTGCAGGAATGTCACCAACACACTGACAACACACATTCACAAACACGTACTCACCGGCCACGCGAACTTGAACGGAACCGCGATGCGAGTCGAAGTGTCCCCATATGCGACCGTGCCGTGCGCCTTCAGCTCGTTACCTCCCAGCACAAGAGTGGATGCATTTCCCAGCACGCAGGGTGAGCGCGGAGCAAGCGCCGAGTGTCGCGCCGCGTACTGCTGCACGCATGCTCGGAAAAACGTGCGGCACGGGGCCACGCAGCGGCCGTCCGGGCCGCTCCTGCGGCCCGTGCAGCAGCGACCGTCGAGCAATTCCCCGTAGAGGTTCTGGAACGAGTTCACCTGCAGCTCGAACTGACCCGAAGCGACTGCCACCTGCCACGCCGCAAGCACGAGGCGGGAAGGTAACAAGGGAGAGGGAAAGGATGTTTGGAGAGAAACAGAACCGCGACAAAGTGGGTGAAAGGGGTGGGGGAGGGTTGCGTGGATCACCACTCACAAGGGACGTCGGTGTCACAATGGACCTTACAAATTTGGGGGTACTACAAACAATATGAATGAAATAAGAAAAATGTAGGAGAGACAACCTGGGCACTGGTCAGCAGCAGGAGCAGGGCGCAAAGCCGTGGCCACAGCGGGCTCCCGCAGCGATCCATGGTAGCCGTGCCTAGCGGACGACATGCAAGGCGGCCTGCACGGGCATCCCGCGGGCACAACCAACAGACGATTCTCGCCAGCTCACCGGCACTGGACCTGTGCCCAAAAACAAAAGTTCAAAAGTCACCGGTCCCTGCACACACGCTCCTTGGCACGGCGCGGTTCCTGGTGCGAATGCTGCCAGCCTCAGCGTGCTGTGCCCCTCTATCTCTCTCTCTCTCTCTCTCTCTCTCTCTCTCTCTCTCTCTCTCTCTCTCTCTCTCTCTCTCTCTCTCTCTCTCTCTCTCTCTCTCTCTCTCTCTCTCTCTCTCTCTATCTCTGTGCCCACTGTTTAGCCTCTCCCCACTGCGTGCTCCTTGCAGCCCGCCCGCCGTGCTATGTTTATGCATGTCGCGACGCCTTGGCCTCTACTATTGGCCCGCGGGTGACAGCCATTCGTTGTGGCACTCCTCCCTCACCCCCCCTCCCCTTCTTCTTCCTCCACACAGTAGACCCATCATTACACCTCCCTCAACACGGGTCTCTATGAACTATCTCAACAGCTGTCAAACACTGCTTGATCCTCAGCTTTTGCAATTTCTGAAACCTAGTCCATAATATACCTACCCTCTGCAGAGAGTGTGGGAAAGGGTTGAAGGGAGTGAGGGTGAGAGGAGAGAGAGAGAGAAAGAGAGAGGGGAGAGAGAAGAGAGGAGATGAGAGAGAGACAGAGAGACAGAGAGACAGAGAGACAGAGAGACAGAGAGACAGAGAGACAGAGAGACAGAGAGACAGAGAGACAGAGAGACAGAGAGACAGAGAGACAGAGAGAGAGAGAGAGAGAGAGACAGAGAGACAGAGAGACAGAGAGACAGAGAGACAGAGAGACAGAGAGACAGAGAGACAGAGAGACAGAGAGACAGAGAGAGAGAGAGAGAGAGAGAGAGAGAGAGAGACAGAGAGACAGAGAGAGGAGAGACAGGCCATGCAGTTCGCAATCTGTCTCTCTCACCAAGCCAATGGTAATTCAGCACATGACCCATTGCTTTCATTATTTCAACAAATCATAAATGATGCACTCATCAAAGTAAAGCAAACAAACTGCTGAACAAAACAGATGGATCGTGAGATTCAGATTCAAATTTGGGGGGGGGGGGGGGGGGGGGTAGTGAGAATATAGATCAAACAATCGAAATAGCTCAAAAATGGGCTTTTGGTCGTGCCTCACCACTCTATCCCTTTGGCTCTTCACCCAATCTCCCCCACCCCTCCTACCCTAATATCACCCCTCCCCCTCTCTTCCCCTCATCTCACCTCCTCCCCTCTCTTACCCTATTATCACCCCTCCCCCTCTCTTACCCTATTATCACCTCTCCCCTCTTTTACCCTAATATCACCTCTCCCCCTCTTGTACCCTAATATCACCTCTCCCCCTCTTTTACCCTCATATCACCCCTCCCCTCTCTTACCCTATTATCACCTCTCCCCCTCTTTTACCCTAATATCACCTCTCCCCCTCTTTTACCCTAATATCACCCTCCCCCTCTGTTCCCCTCATGTCACCTCCTCCCCTCTCTTACCCTATTATCACCCCGCCCCTCTCTTACCCTATGATCAACTCTCCCCCTCTTTTACCCTAATATCACCTCTCCCCCTCTTTTACCCTAATATCACCCCTCCCCCTCTCTTCCCCTCATGTCATCTCTCCCCCTCTCTTACCCTATTATCACCCTCCCCTCTCTTCCCCTCATGTCACCTCTGGCCCTCTCTTCCCTTAATATCACCTCTCCCCTTCTCTTACCCTAATATCACCCCTCCCCTCTCTTACCCTATTATCACCTCTCCCCCTCTTTTACCCTAATATCACCCTCCCCTCTCTTTCCCTCATGTCAGCTCTCCCCCTCTCTTACCCTATTATCACCTCTCCCCTCTTTTACCCTAATATCACCCCTCCCCTCTCTTCCCCTCATGTCACCTCTCCCCCTCTTTTACCCTAATATCACCTCTCCCCTCTCTGCCTCTCATGTCACCTCCTCCCCTCTCTTACCCTATTATCACCTCTCCCCCTATATTACCCTAATATCTTCCCTCCCTCAATCTTACTCTTATGTCACCCATTCTTTTTTCCCCGAATAGCTAATATCACCCATCTCCTCTGACCTGAATCTCACTCCTACCACCTCCCTCTCTGACTCTCACCCTTCACCCTCTTCCTTTTGACTCTCACCACACCCCCTCCCTCGACTCATCCTCCCACACTCACTTCGACTCTCACACTCCTCTCACTTCGATCCTCACCCTCCTCACTTCGACACTCACCCCCCCCTTGCTTCAACTCTCACCCTCCTCACTTCGATCCTCACCCCTCCCCCACTTTGACTCTCACCTCCTCACTTTGACTCTCACCCCCACTTGCTTCGATTCTCACCTTCTCACTTCAACTCTCTTCTCCTCACTTCGACTCTCACACCCCTCACTTCGACTCTCACACCCCTCACTTCGACTCTCATTCCCTCACTTCGACTCTCACACCCCCCGACTTCGACTCTCACACCCTCATTTCGACTCTCATCCTCCTCACTTCGACTCTCATCCCCTCACTTCGACTCTCATCCCCTCACTTTGACACTCATTCTCACTTCGACTCTCACACCCCTCATCACTTCGACTCTCACACCCTCCTCACTTCGACTCTCACACCCCCTCACGTCGACACTCGTGCCCTCACTTCGACACTCGTGCCCTCACTTCGACACTCGTGCCCTCACTTTGACTCTCATCCCCTCACTTCAACTCTGATCCCCCTTCACTTCGACTCTCACACCGCCCTCACTTCCACTCTCATCCCCTCACTTCGACACTCATCCCCTCACTTCAACTCTGACTCCCCTTCACTTCGACTCTCACACCCCCTCACGATCACTCTCACACCCCTCACTTCGACTCTCATTCCCTCACTTCGACTCTCACACCCCCCTGACTTCGACTCTCACACCCCCCGACTTCGACTCTCACACCCTCATTTCGACTCTCATCCTCCTCACTTCGACTCTCATCCCCTCACTTCGACTCTCAACCCCTCACTTTGACACTCATTCTCACTTCGACTCTCACACCCCTAATCACTTCGACTCTCACACCCTCCTCACTTCGACTCTCACACCCTCTCACGTCGACACTCGTGCCCTCACTTCGACACTCGTGACCTCACTTCGACACTCGTGCCCTCACTTCGACACTCGTGCCCTCACTTTGACTCTCACCCCCTCACTTCAACTCTGATCCCCCTTCACTTCGACTCTCACACCCCCTCACTTCCACTCTCATCCCCTCACTTCGACTCTCATCCCCTCACTTCGACACTCATCCCCTCACTTCAACTCTCACCCTCCTCACTTCAACTCTGACCCCCTTCACTTCGACTCTCACACCCCCTCACGATCACTCTCACACCCCTCACTTTGACTCTCACACCCCCTCACTTCCACTCTCATCCCCTCACTTCGACACTCATCCCCTCACTTCAACTCTCACCCTCCTCACTTCAACTCTGACCCCCCTTCACTTCAACTCTCACACCCCCTCACGATCACTCTCACACCCCTCACTTTGACTCTCACACCCTCCTTACTTGGACTCTCACACCCTCCTCACGATCACTCTCACACCCCTCACTTTGACTCTCACACCCCCCTCACTTGGACTCTCACACCCCTCACTTTGACTCTCACACCCCCCTCACTTCAACTCTAACCCCTTCTCACTTCGACTCTCACACCCTCCTCACGTTCACTCTCACACCCCTCACTTCGACTCTCATCTCCTCACTTCGACACTCATCCTCCTCACTTCGACACTCATCCCCTCACTTCGACTCTCACACCCCCTCACTTCGACTCTCACACCCCCTCACTTCGACTCTCACACCCCCCTCACTTCGACTCTCACACCCCCCTCACTTCAACTCTAACCCCTTCTCACTTCGACTCTCACACCCCCATCACGTTCACTCTCACACCCCTCACTTCGACTCTCACACCCACCCCTCACTTCAACTCTAACCCCTTCTCACTTCGACTCATCCCCCCCTCACGTTCACTCTCACACCCCTCACTTCGACTCTCATCCCCTCACTTCGACACTCACCCTCCTCACTTCGACACTCATCCCCTCACTTCGACTCTCACACCCCCTCACTTCGACTCTCACACCCCTCACTTCGACTCTCACACCCCCTCACTTCGACTCTCACACCCCCTCACTTCAACTCTAACCCCTTCTCACTTCGACTCTCACACCCCCATCACGTTCACTCTCACACCCCTCACTTCGACTCTCACACCCACCCCTCACTTCAACTCTAACCCCTTCTCACTTCGACTCATCCCCCCCTCACGTTCACTCTCACACCCCTCACTTTGACTCTCATCCCCTCACTTCGACACTCACCCTCCTCACTTCGACACTCATCCCCTCACTTCGACTCTCACACCCCCTCACTTTCTTTTGATGATCATCCCATTTTCCACCTCCATTTCACTCAAGCCACATTCTCCTTTGCAACCCATATCACCCCCAACTCTCCTCCAAGCCCGATTTCCCCAAACTCTCCTCCAAGCCCGATTTCCCCCAACTCTCCTCCGAGCCCGATTTCCCCCAATTCTCCTCCGAGCCCGATTTCCCCCAATTCTTCTCCGAGCCCGATTTCCCCAAACTCTCCTCCAAGCCCGATTTCCCCCAACTCTCCTCCTAGCCCGATTTCCCCCAACTCTCCTCGACTTTTCTGCATCTTCATGTGTTGTGTGACGAAAAGTTGAATCGTCACCTCGTATCATCCACCACCCACACAAACCGCCACTTTATACCACTGCAAACTTTCGGCGAAGTGAACACAAACTCACCTTCGCAGTACGTTCATAATCTGGAGTTAATGAACAAAGTCAATAGAAGGGCGAGACTAGTTAACCAACACACAGGTGGAGTGCGTGTGTGGTTACAACACATGAGTGCCTTTGGGTCACCATGAACAAGGATCTTGACGGGGCCTGAGTCGTGACAATTTCATGTACCTCGGAGCCACTAGAAAACGTGTCCTCATTGATTTCTAAAAATTAAATCCCATTAAGAGAATTTGTCTGCATTGTGTACGTCACAACATTTAGATCTCTATTTGTTGGTGAACAAAATGGACCTCGCTCTGAACTGCACGAGGTGCACGGTGGACCTCACTTTTAACTACACGAGGTTCACGGTGGACCTCGCTCTGAACTCCACGAGGTGCACAGTGGACCTCGCTCTGAACTCCACAAGGTGCATGGTGGACCTCACTTTGAACTACACGAGGTGCACGGTGGACCTCACTCTGAACTCCTCGAGGTGCATAGTGGACCTCGCTCTGAACTCCACGAGATGCACAGTGGACCTCGCTCTGAACTCCACAAGGTGCATGGTGAACCTCACTTTGAACTACACGAGGTGCACGGTGGACCTCGCTCTGAACTCCTCGAGGTGCACGGTGGACCTCTCTCTGAACTGCACGAGATGCACGATGGACCTTGCTCTGAACTCCTTGAGGTGCACAGTGGACGTCGCTCTTAACTCCTCGAGGTGCACGGCGGACCTCACTCTGAACTCCACAAGGTGCACGGTGGACCTCGCTCTGAACTCCAAGGTGCACCTCGCTCTGAACTACACGAGGTGCATGGCGGACCTCGCTCTGAACTCCTCGAGGTGCACCGTGGGCCTGATTGTTCAGGAATGCTTAAAGGGTTCAGAGACGAGAGGAAGGCAAAGTAATAAAATAAAAAAAGAAGAAAAACATCCGCATTCGAAGCAAACACCCGGCTGGTTCAGGTGGGGAAAATGAAATAATTTCAGGAAGGAAATGAGAGCATTCGGGCCAGGAGGAACTTTATCGGGATTTTATGCCACAAAACACAATACTGTCGCGCTTGCTATGTAATGTTGGCAAGTCCAGCCAGTGAGGAATCGCAGATGACGTCGGATATCTGGGACAAAAGACTGGTGAGGCGGTCAATCGAAGGTCTCCAAACCTCGTGGCCTGAGTCGCATCCCGACCCGACTACCAGCGCCCCCACCTGGCTCGAACCGCACTTTGATCCTTTCTGCCGATAACAGCAAGACATTCTTTTAGTTTAAGTACAATGTGTAATCGTATTGGTCAGGACATGGTTAAGGAGGTGGACCTTTGAGGAATAGCAAACACATGGGTGTGTTCCGTGAGCAAGCGGCTTGCTATCGCTTTCCAAGTCAGCCGTTCAGTATCAACTGCTTTGCAAGCCTCTCTCCTTTCCGCTCGGCAAATAGAGCAAGCGATGAAGAGATGAAGAGGTGCTTTGTGACGTCATAGATGGCCGCTGTACTCGGATTCAAAACTATGCTAAAACCAATGAAATTTTTGAGACATGCCCCTGTTAGGTATACTCATAACCCATTCATGTTTATCTGTAGAAAGACTTAAACTACATGCTTATATGTCTCTTAATTACGTACTGTTTGAATGTCAGTTGCACCGTGACTATGTCTATTAATTATGTACTATTGGAAGGTACCTTTTAAACCTTTCGAGTTTAGACTGCTTGGACCACTTTGGACCCTTAAGACCCTTTATACCATCAGACCCCTGAAAGTCCTTCAGATGCCTTTAAGAATTTACATCCTTCAGACCCCTTCCACAGCGTGAAGCCGAGAAGGGTGAGAGGCTGGAGCACCAGCCTAGAGGGGAGAGCAGCACTCCATCAGGCTGCAGACAAAAGCTTTATAAGTGGTCAGGAGCTCAGGTGTGCCAAGGAAGTACTTGCACGATGGAGGATGCCCAGTCGGAAACTGGCTTTGGAGGCCAGCTTGGAAATGTGGCTTTCCCAGGAAAGATCATGGCAGATGGTGAGACCCAGAAGCTTGAATGAAAGGACTTCTTCAAGAGGATTGTTGAGAAAGTAGATTTGGGGGGGGGGTGGGTGGGGGGTTCCAGACGGTCCTTTCGGAGAGACATCGTGAGAGTGAAATTTGTCAGGGTTGAAAGACATGTTCCACGTGTTGGACCAGCTTGTGCTTTTATCCAGATCTGCAGAGTGAAGAAGCTGCTGCTTGCTGATCTGAGGGATGATAGATGATACAGCAGAGGGTGGAGTCATCAGCAAAGAGATAAGGAGGAATTTCCAGAGAGTCGGAGAGATCATTGATGAAAACCAGAAAAATCACAGGGCCCAGAACATTGCCTTGAGGAACTCCAGCCTGGACAGGAAGAGGGATGAGAGAACTCCATTAAGGGCCACACGTTGGCTGTGACAGGAGAAGAAGTCTACCAGTAATGAGTGGATATGGCCTTGGATACCATAGGAAGAGAGTTTTTGGTGAGCAGGGCAGGGTGCCAGACCATGTTGAAAACACATGATATGTCTTGGGAGATGGCTCCGATTTCATCTCTGGCATTGAGGATCTCCATCCATTGTTGGGAGAGCAGAAGCAGCATATCCAGGGTGGAATGAACTGGTCTGAACCCAAATTGATGGTTGGAAATCAGGCCATTGGAGAAGAGGAAGGATTTAATAACTGATATGATGATGGATTCCGTGACCTTGCTGATGATTAACTGATTGGTCTGTAGTTTGGTCTGTAGTTTGGTCTGTAGTTTGCACCTTTTTTTTCTGCAGGGTGTTAATGTTTTCTGATTTCCAAGCAGATGGCAGATGACCTTGAGCAAATGAGAGGGTGAATAGAACAGAGAGAAGGTGAGCAAGAGCAGAGGAGCAGGTTTTTAGGACACGTGGGCTGATGCCGTCTGGACCAGTTGCAGAATCTGAGGTGAGGTTTGACAGCAAAATCTCCACCTTGTCAGGAGAAAAGGACACAAAGTCCAGGGACAGCTGGGTGTGACTGGGTAAGCACGATATTTCAAAAATGTATGGGGCCCAATATGTTCTCTTGGATCAGGCATTGCGTGGCGGAGCTATGCGTTCTACCGAGTGCCATTCTCGTTGGTAATGGAACACAGCCTAGGAGAATTGGTGGATGATGATGGTGGGAGGACAGGCTTATGAAATAGTTGTTGTTTTTGCTTCTACATTTACACAGGAACAATGAGGGAAACTTCAAATAGCTGAGAGTATCCATCTCGGGGGGGGGGGGGGGTGAGCAAGGCTTCGAGAAGATATCGATGTCGGCATCATGCATAGAGGAAGTGAAGAAGTAGCTAAAAAAAATAAGGAATGACAAAGATCCAGGGTCGGATAATATGCATCCTAGAGTATTGAAAGAGATGGCAGAGCAGATGAGCGTGGTATTAGTGGATGTCCTTCACAGCTCGTTGGAGTCAGGACAGGTACCAGAGGATTGGGCAGTACCAAATGTAACGCCACTATTAACGAAAGGATCCAAAGAAGAATTGGGGAACTATAGATATGTTAGCTTGACTACAGTTGTGGGAAAGGTGTTGGACACATGAATTAAGAAACGGAAAAGAAAACATTTGAATAATTTCAAACGAATTAAAGGGAGTCAGCACGGATTCACCAAAGGGAAATCATGTTTAACAAAGTTAATGGAGTTCTACGAAATAGTTTCTGATGGGGGTGGATGAGGGAAAGGCAGTGGATGTTGCGTACCTTGACTTTCAGAAGACATTTGATTCATGTACCACAGAGGAGGTTGTTAGCTCAGGTGAGTGCTTGTGGAGTGGCTGGTCAGGTATTCAACTGGATTGAAAACTGCATCAGTGAGAAGAAGCAAAGAGTGGCTGTGAGCGGGAGAATGACTTGCTGGGAGGATACATGTAAAAGGTTATTTCAGGGATCAGTACCAGGACCATTATGATTCACTTGGAAGAATTTAAGTTAATCGATCAATTTGAATAATATTTCATGGACTCTGACAAAGGTTAATTGTGTTGCACTCTTGGTTTTACTCAGAACCAAAGCTCTGAGCTACTTATACCGCCCACTGCAAAATGGTGGTGCAACATCAGGCGGAAGAGGTTGAGTTTGTTTCAAAATAGTGCAAAATATCCTGGTTGCAAAATAAAATTTGGCATCAACATTACTCATGCCTGTTCTCCCGTAACTTCAAAAGTGAATGTTGAGCTTTTCAATGCAGCGCAATAAGGAGTCACCATAAACGGGAGACGGACAAACGCATGGACAGACACCATGGTTCACAATATATAACAGATTACTTCTCTTCCAAGGAACTTCAACACAGAAAGAGACCATTTGACCCAAGAAGCCTGTATAATGGTTTCCAACCGATGACTTTTTTGTATACAGAGTCAAGGCTTGTGGAAGAGCGAGAACACTAAACGGATCAGGATACAACAGGACAAAAGGAACTGGAGCAAGGGTATGGGGGCCACCAACAATGGAGTTGAAGGACGAAATAGATGGAGAACTGGACAATCAATGGGGTATGGAAGAATTGGGTGGACAGGATGGATACAGAAGGAAACTTCTTCCTCCCCATCCCCCTCCTCTCTCTGTCTCTCTCTCCCTCGTTCTTGCTCCCCCCCCTCTCTCTCCTCTCCCTCAATCCCCTGTCTCTCCCCCACTCCTCTCTCTCCCCCACTCCCCACCTATCTCCCCATTTTCCCCACTATCTCTCCCCTCCCCCACCCCCCACTCCCCTATCTATATGTCCGTGCTCTATCCTTTTAAATGGCAATAATTTCCTTTTCATTTTTTTTTCTCCCTGTCCTTCTTCAGTTGTAACTTTCATTTGACATTTGATGTAACATACTCCCTCCTGAGCATCAGTGCTGCTGAAGCAGCTTCCTGAGTAAGGATTATACTGGGTGGTTTGCCATTGCCTCCCCAGCAATAGTTAAGGCAGGAATTTGTAATTTGACCGCGTTGCTGCCGATAGCTCACCCACTCTTAGTGAAAGATACTGTGGGGATCATTAACATCCATTAACTGATGTCGAAAAGCCCACTGTTGGCTTAGTGGTTAGGGTGGCAAGTTGAGGATCTTTTAGGGTCCTCAGCTTGAGCCCTGTTGGCCACTGAATTAATACCAGGTGGGTTTGACTCAGCCTGTCATCCTACTGAGGTTGGTGGAATGACAAGTAGTGTACTGGTAAAGGAGCACAGCATCAACAAAATGATCGCTACCTGGCAGCCAAGCAGCCATATGGAAGAAGAAGAAGAAGACTCATGTCGAAGACAGGACAACCCAGTTTAGCGTACATCAGAAGCATTGAACCCACACGCATTGATGATTCACCTCCCCTGTTAAACACCAGGATGACATTTTATAGCTGGGCCAAGATTCAAACTCAGGCTAGGCAGCTTACTAGCTTAGAGACGAGTGTGGGTACCGTGAGGTTATCCTGTCAGAAGTCGTATCATGAGACTTTTAGTAAACAAACTGATTCCATGTTGTATTTATACAAGGAATTTACAAAGAAATCTAACTCAGGTGGAGGGCATTCAGCCTTCGTGAACACCACACCAACCCATCTACACAAGATCCAAGGAAAAAAATACAAAAAAGTTTTGAATTTATGAAATAAATAAATGTTTTTTTTGTATTTTTTTTTTGGTAGTTTTGTATCCCTCCCCCCCAACCCCTCATTCAGGGGAGGGGGCATGGGCTTGGTTAAAAACACAAATCAACCACACAACCCCCCTTGACAAGAACCCCACCAACAGCACTCCGTACACATGCACACAATCACCCATCAATGGCCAAACGACCAAAAACTCTTATCAACATCCCTGTACCATTCTATCTCCTCCATGTGTGGCAAGGACTAATTGATTCGATTTTGGTGAAGATCTGAATCCGGATCTAGATGACACGTTAATAATGTAAAATTATAAACTCAGACATACAACTAAAAGGGCACTCGGCAGAGCGCATACCTCCGCCACGTAATGCCTGATCCACAAAAACATATTGGGCCCAATCCATTTTTGAAATATCATGATATATTGTTACGAATCTGGAAGCCATGAGCACTCAACATACAGGTCCTATAGCTCAGTTACTTCGACAAGTAAATGTGGATAGATAGCTCCCTGTCCCTTGTTTAATGGGTAATTAAATGTTCATGCGCTGCAGAGTTATTTTGATAGTTAAGGATTTTATTATTACCTCTATAAATCTTCTACAACAACACCAGCATCACCCTCACCTTCACCCCGCTCTGGCCGACGCCATGGCGCCCGTGGGGGGCGGAGTTCAAGGAGGAGCCTCGTGGCGGTTCTCGCCCAATCAGGGAGATGCAAACGAGTTCCTCGGCGGTCGTCCAACGACCACAGCCCACGCAGGATAATGTTCCTCTGCCTGTTTGGAAGGCGGTCCGCCGGACGGCCATCATGCCCCCCCCTACCCCCCGGCTCAATCAATGGCCTTGGCGCCCGTTTTGGCCAATGACAGGGCGACGAGCGCATTTTTATGCTATAACCTAACCCTAACAGCTTTGTCACATCTCTACAAAATACCTAGAGACATGGGTCTCTAGGTATTTTGAAGTTTGGCAAATAACCCTGTACCACGTGGTGGAATTATTGACGATTCACGGTCCGGTAAGGGACCCGTATCCTCGGAGTTTTCCGAAAGGTACGATCTAGATTCCAGGTGTTCGGTAGAGTCGACCCTACTGCTCCACCTAGCGGTCGTGCTCGCAGCCGATACCTGGCCCACAACAATATATCATTTTTGGCCCGATCTCTCAATGGTGAAGAATCACTTTAAAAATTAAATAAATCTCGTATCCAGATACGGGTCCGGATCTTCACCAAAATCTAATCAGTTTGTCCTTGCAACACTCCTAACCTGTCCACAACTTTTTGAGATATCCTGTACACAGACAAACAAACAGACAGACAAACAGACAGAAAGTGGGTGAAAACATAACCTCCTTCACCTTCGGTGGCAGTGGTAATAATTACCTTAAAGGAAATAAAAAAGTGAATTTTGGAGCCATTTTACCTCACATTCTGCGGACCACATTATTTAATGATGTCGGTTAGGTTAAAAAAAAAAATCGCTTTTTTCCTAATTTTTCAAATTTTACTCCAGATTTGGACATAATTATTAAGGCCATGAATTCCAATCATCAAATGTGTAATCAGATTTCGAATATCAGCTTAATTTAATAAGCCTATATGATACAATATTCAATTCAATCTTGCCAGGAGCCAATCACATTGTACCTCCTCACACAGCAAATCAGGTACCTAGCCTAACATGTCACATCTAACATGTCACATTGAACCTAGCCAATTGTACCTCCTCACACAGCCAATCAGGTACCTAGCCTAATATGTCACATCTAACATGTCACATTGTACATAGCCAATCAGGTACCTAGCCTAACATGTCACAAATAACATGTCACATTGTACCTAGTCAATCAGGTACCTAGCCTAACATGTCACATCGAACATGTCACATTGTACCTAGCCTAACATGTCACATCTAACATGTCACATTGTACCTAGCCAATCAGGTACCTAGCCTAACATGTCACATCGAACATGTCACATTGTACCTAGCCAATCAGGTACCTAGCCTAACATGTCACATCTAACATGTCACATTGTACCTTGCCAATCAGGTACCTAGCCTAACATGTCACATCTAACATGTCACATTGTACCTAGCCAATCAGGTACCTAGCCTAACATGTCACATTGTACATAGCCAATTGTACCTCCTCACACAGTCAATCAGCATAACCCATGAACAGACGAACGCACAGTCATCTCTGACGAGTGACGAACAATTGGAGGAAAATTATTCCTGGGAAGCCTTTACATGAACAAAACAAAAAAGTTTTTTGCTTGGTGCTCCCATTCGAACCCTTTGCGCATGATATGGAGAACCCAGGTTCAAATCCTGCTTGTGCCACACATGCTTCTCCATTGACAAGCGACGTGCTTGTCGTGCTTTTAATGCACGCGAAAGTGCATTAATATCTTCCAACGTCTTTGTTCTGCATGTGATGTCCTTGTGAGAAGTGATGGGACATATAACAAGCTTCGCTTTCTGACCATTTGACATCTTATGTGGTCTCCATCGTCCAAGCATGGACCCTTGTTTATCTAAAGTCCGATACCAGTTAAGGTGAGCGAGGTCGGACCTGGGATTTGTTGCCACTCCTCGTCACCCACACAGCCACTTCTTTCAAATGTTGTGTTATTTTCTGTGGAGCCCATAATCGGTGTTTCAACACACCCACACACCCTATCATCACATTGAACAATGTGTACCTGGTCTCATTGCTCCACACAACCTGTTTCGACACTTCGAGGCCTGAGGACACACGTCCTTTGCACCGTGCTGTGTAACCCCATGCATGGACTACATTGATGAAACGCTTGTGTTCAGGTTATTTAAGTTATTTACACTTTTGTAAAACCACAAAAAAATTGTTGTAAACCAAGATAAACTCAAAAATAAGCAAACGCATAAATATATGAACACTGGGGAAAGGAGGGAACGAAGAGCAGAGGGACAAAACAGTCACTTGGAGGAGGAATGGGTGAAGGGTAGAAACATCCAGATAAAAAACAAGCTCAAATGAGCTAAGATCCTCGTCCTATTAATGATGACGTCATAAAAACGAATATGACGTCATTGTGATGTATCAGGTTTGTGATAAATCATCTGTGCTAATGCCCCGCTTGATTCCCGCAAACAGGATTCAAAAAGCTTGCCTAGTTTCGGAGATAATTTTTAGGCCATTTCCATTAGCGGAGATATTTTGACGTCATAACTTTTTTTTCTTGGAGTAATTTTCAAAATCGGAGATGGTTACTGTATGCGCAGGGTATTTTTACATATATACGCCAAGTTTCAGAAAGTTTCGATGAAAACTATCGGCTGTGAAACAAAAAAGTCCACAAGAAGAAGATGAAGAACAACGTAAGTAAGACTTAGAGATCCTCCTTGAGGATCTAAAAACCCACTGATAGTGGGGCAACTTAGCTAAATATAGCATAACAATTGTGCATTTTGTGAGGAAAGCACCAAATTTGGCACACTAGTAGCCTAACATATTATGAACAGATTTGGGTATTGGGCAATCTCAAATTCAGCCGCTGATGGCTGTGGCAGCCATTTTCCACTGCCATCAAAAATGTTGAGATGGCCCAATATCCAAATCTGTTCATAATATGATAGGCTACTTGTGTGCCAAATTTGGTGCTTTCCTCACAAAATGCACAATTGTTATGCTAAGTTGCCCCACTATGAGCACAGAAATGGAAGTTTTACTCCTGCTGCAAAAAAAAATAATTAACTCAGGAGTGCAACACAGCAATGGTGGACCAAATGGCCTTGTTTCCTTGTTTCAGGTTGTTCACTGTACAGGATCGTGGAACCACTCGTTGCAATCAATGGACTCCGGCGGTGACTGAGGACCCTTTGGATATTAATTTTCATTCTATAAATATTTTTATGTACATACGTATGTCATTCAGATCATAAATAGTTAAATGTAACAGGTTAAATAATTCCCAACAGAGCATCCACCTCCTAACATGCTGGCACATTCATTCCAAACTTCACCACTCTCCCTGCTGGGGGGGGGGGGCACCCAACATATGATGCTCAATGACCATTATTTCACGTTTTTACATCAATTTGATTTTGATTGAAAGTTTTTTGCTGTGACGTTGTGGAAAATAATATGGTACAGCAATCTTCGGGAAAATTGGCCCAAGGGGTTGGAAATGAATAAGCAACAAACGACAAACTAGAGAGTTCATAGAACACATTACCCCGTGCTGTCTTGAGAAAAAAAAAAAGGACATGGGTGGGGTCTCCGAGCAGCATGGGTGGTCATGACGATGTTAAATGCTGTAATATTTTTCTAAGCACTGCGAAATGGAAGGGTTTTGAAAGTGCCACAAAGTCAATTTGTGTTCTGCAGTTGTTCAAGTATATAATTAAATTTAAATAAAATAAAGATTTTAAAGGTTGTAGACAAAAAAATTCTGGAGGTTCACCACCGATGATGCAACGTCTTTTAACACCACCTTATCTAACATGTCACGTGAGTCATGCACGCCTGTTGTTTGTGTCCTTTATGACATCCTTAAAAACAGTAAGTTTCCTGGTTGGAATGATTTTCAATTTTGTTTGATTGCCAGACAGGCAGAGGAAAAACATCTCACTCCTCTCTGTTCATCCGTGGACGGGACAAATTCAGAGCCAAAGTAGTGCTAAACTACAGATTTGTTTTCCGATTCGTGTTCAAAATTTAACATTCAATTGAAATAAAGTTGTTCTTTGATCATAAACTGACGTTTGTAGACAGGACAGACAGACAGACAGAAGTAAACCAATTGCTTAACCCCACTTTTCGCTTCACTTGCGCAGGATAATAAATGAACTCGATGCTTCACTGCAGTCCCATTGCCTATCCAAACTCTTTTTGGCATCATGAAGCTTTGATGCAATGAAAATGTCACCTCTGTTCCTTCCAATAACCTATTGCAAGGTTCTTGGATTAACTTATTGGGGGGAATTAGAGCATTCTTAGTTTTTCCCTACCTGTTGTTCTTTACATTAGCTGTTCACATAAAGTGTTTTCCAGTGAAAGACATGGCATTGGTGATGAACACACCATTGCTGTGATGCGACCATTACAATAACCGTGGAGATCCTTCCTTCTCATATCTTCAAAAAGATTATATTGTGAAAAAAATTTGCCAATAATTTTTTTGTATGTCTGTGTCCCTTCCTTTTGTCTTGTCTATCCATTATTTGTCTGTCATTAGTGTGTCCTACCTCTCTGCTTTATTGCCAGTGCATTGACCTCTGTCCCTCTGATGCCTTGCTTTTCCATGAGCCTTGACCTCTGTATTTAGTGTTTTTTATTTGCATCTTCACAATCAGCAGACATTGCGAGGTAATTAAAACCCATCTGAAGGCCTAAGCTTGGTATTGGCTTTGTGGTTAGGATGGCTGGCTCAGTGGCTTGGGATCTTAGGGTCCTGAGTTTGAGCCCCGTTAGCTGCTGAATCAACACCAGGTGGGGTTGACTCAGCCTGTCATCCTTCCAAGGTCAGTGAAATGAGTACCAGTGTACTGGAAGAGACACAGCAACAGTGGCATAGTCACGCCCCAACAAAATGATAGCTACCCCGCAGCCAAGCTGCCATATGCAAGAAGAAGATCTAAAAGCTATTTGGCCCATCATGTTCATGCCATATCCACATCCCAGCATTCCTACCGACTGCAAGTTGGGCGAACTCCAAGCTGGGAATTTGGCCAGAATACCAGCACATACACTCTTTTATATAGATATCCTGGGATATTACAAATGCAGATGGAATAAGCGACTTTACATCCCAATTGAAAGGAAGCATGCTTCAGGATGCAGCGCCCTACCTGGTATTGTCACAGAACAACAGTTAATTGTTACATGAGACTCCAATAACAATCAAATACAAACGAGACAACTCTCAAGTAAACATGCGACTAAATGAGTTTTCCTTCCTTTGTTCAATAAATCTCTCTCTCTCTCTCTCTCTCTCTCTCTCTCTCTCTCTCTCTCTCTCTCTCTCTCTCTCTCTCTCTCTCTCTCTCTCTCTCTCTCTCTCTCTCTCTCTCTCTCTCTCTCTCTCTCTCTCTCTCTCTCTGCTCTCTCTCTCTCTCTCTCTCTCTCTCTCTCTCTCTCTCTCTCTCTCTCTCTCTCTCTCTCTCTCTCTCTCTCTCTCTCTCTCTCTCTCACTGTGTTTTTAGAAGTGCAGATGGACAATCAGAGCCACATCATTGATTTTTTTTTATTCAGCTTCCCCCCCCTCTAATTTCCTAGATATGTGCTTCGTGGTTGCCAGTGTCATGTTTCAAATCAAAGCTTTTTATAAACCTCAAAAGCATTAGAATTACGAATGGAGCAGCAAGAAAGTGTGCTGGCTCAATAGAGAGGCAAGAAAGAAAATGTTGTACAAGATGTTGATTTGTCCAGTGTCTATTAATATCTTCTAATGTCCTTGTCATACAAATGAAACTTGTACAAGCTCTGCCATGAGGCTTAAGGCCCAGTCACACCTTGACGTTTTAGCCAGCTTATGCCGATTTTTGGAAAATTTGTCTAAAACGCTGGCACACGTCGAATACGTTATGGGTAAGTTTTGATAACATTGAGAGCACGCTGAAAAACACTGCCATACGTCATTGTACGCTGGCTTTAAACGTTGTACTTTTCGGTTGTCCTCAAATTTACCATGCATGAAATTTTAAGACTTGTGCCAGTGTATGACTCACACGTTCCGCATAACGCTGGCCATAAGTTGTAGGCACGTCACGTGATCGTTGACACACGTCGACACACGTTACTTGTGAGTTACTCATAAGTCGAAACACGTCGAGGTAATGTTTAGCGTACCCGAAATTTATTTCTAACCTATGAGTAACGTGTTGTACTTACGTTACACGATCGGTGACACACATCGACACACGTTACCTGTAAGGTGCTCATAAGTCTAAACACATCAAGGTAATGGTTAGCGTCAGTGTTCCAGACTCCCTGGTTTTGTTTTGTTTTCTTCCTTCCTTCGGTCTGATGGTGATTTTGACACTTCGATTTCTAGTGCGGATATAATATAATATAATTAATAGGCTGCCACTCAACGATTTAAATCATAACCGCACTGTACACTGAACACCGTCATACCGAAGAAGAAAAAAAAAAACTGGGAGTCTGGAACACTGACACTAACCATTACCTTGACGTGTTTCGACTCATGAGTTACTTACAAGTAACGTGTGTCGACGTGTGTCAACGATCACATATCGTGCGTACAACTTATTCCCATCGCATGCGGAGCGTGTGTCATACGGCAAGTACGTCGTAAAATTTTCAACATGTTCAAAATTACAAGACGTACTCCACTTTATACAACGTATGATAGCGTACTTTAGCGTTCTATTCACGTATACCAAACTTACCCATGTCGTATTCAACGTGCGCCAGTGTTTTAGACGCATTTTTCAGAGGTCGGCATACGCTGGCAAGATCGCCAAGGTGTGACCACAATGTTGACACTTCCATTTCTGCGGCGGTTATGATTTGAATCGTTGTGCGGCAGCCTTTTAATGGGCTACGTCACGAGTTCGTCGGCGATACGTGCAGCGCGCTATGCCTAAGTTGGACTATTGTTGGGCATAGGTTGTGAAGGCCGACAACAGGTTCAGCATTCGTTGGTATAAGTTATGTACAACACAACGAAACGTTCTGTGTCCGTTACTAATACGTTATACATAAGACCAAGTCGTTATGAATAAGTCCGAATCTTTCAAAAATAACATCAAAAGTTCAACGTAACCCAGCGTTTTACATACATTTGAATACGTTGCCATTGCTGGCTAAAACGTCAAGGTGTGACTGGGCCTTTAAATCACCACAAACAAAAGGTTTACCATCTTGTCAACGGTGTCTTCAAATGATGGCGAACACTTCCAGATCTGAGCGCACTGGACGTCGGTTCATCGAGTGCCTCCTTCGAGTTCATCAAAGCTAAGTTTACCGGCCCAAACCCATCCAGTCTATCTGTTATCTTTTTGACCCTGTGTTTGCTGGTTGTGTTTTCATCCAGATTACGATGTTTAGCCGTTCCTTGTTGATGCGTTTTGTCGAATTTATGTCCCTGTGAGTGTCTGGATCCTGAGTTCAAATCCCACTCGGCTGTTGAATTAATACCAGGTGGGGTTGACTTTGCCTGTCATCCTTCTGAGGTCGGCAAAATGAGTGCCAACTTGCTGGTATCCTGTGTCGGAGTGGCGACCCGTCCAGGATTGTGCCGCCCAATAGCCAAGGAGACTGTTTGGGCAGCACCAACGCTCTGCACAGAGTGTGGTCCAAATGGATGGATGGTTGGAGTGTCTGGTCTACTCGCAAAGGAACAGCGACTTGGAGTACAAATTTTGTCTCTGTGCTCTGACGCAGTGTGTCTCGTTTTGCTTTTTTTACCAAAGTGTTGTCCTTTCGCTATCCTCAACTTTATCATATTCCCCTTCCTACATTCAAAATGCTGTCCCCCGCCTCTCCAACAAGGTCAGAGAGATGGGGACATTAAAATGAGCTCCGTCCGACCAACCGATCATCTGTCCATGTACTTTTGTGTACTTGATATTTCAAAAACCGTTGAACATTTAGCTTTCATATTTCAGGTATCTATTCCTCATGACATTATCTCAACCTAATTAGATCACAGCTGTAATTGGCTGAATTATGTTGCCATGACAACCATCTCAGTAACTTAGCTTATGTACGCAATATTTCAACAAACGTTCAAGATTTAGCTTTCAAATTACACAGATCTATTTCTCATACCACCGAAAAGACGGGGGACCTGGAGTATCAGCTCCTGGTTTTTAATCTTCGCTCTAAAAAAATAATCAACTAATTCTGCCTGTATTTCCTTCCTTCATTCATTCTTTATCTCATCTTTTCTCAATACTGTACTTTCAAATTTAATATTATTGGATTCATTTGCTTCTAACTTGAAAAGCCTTTCATAACATTTTAAAGTGCTTAACGGTCCTTATTTCTCCATCAGAAACACCCCACAAAGTTATTCTTCTTCACAAATTTTCTTTCCCAAACCTGTCTCACTCACAAACACTTGGTCCACTGACCATCCCCTCATACGTACACCACCAATTATCTCCATGCCTTTAATAACTATTCATTCCACCCCATTCTGTGATGTCTGTCTCCATATATTAAAATTGGGAATCATGAGAAGTCCAGTATACAGAGGGTGCCATCACATGACCATTAACTCCCATTCATATCCATTGACAGTCATATCCCTCAATGTCAGTACCCCACCACTTCCACATCATCTCATTGTCCACATGCTCTCAACCCCACCCCTCCTCGGTGTGCCCCTCTTCAGCATTCCCCCACTTCATGACCCCACTTAAAGCTTCCCTCTCACCCTACCCTCACCACACCCTCTCTCATCCCTCCCCTCGTCCTGCATCCTCTCAGCTTCCCCCCAACCCCACCTCACCCACTCCCAGCTTCCCCCCACCCATCCCAGCTTCCTCCCATCCCCACCCCTTCTCCTAATTCCCCAACCCCCTCTCCACATTCCTGAACCCTACCAACAGCACCTCTTCCCCAGTCCCTAACTCATGTGTGGACTTCAAACAGCCGAGTCCTCCACTCCAACTTGACAGATCTCTCAATTCAGGCCACTGTTGATAAACCAGAGATCATTTCTTTATACTTCGTCCCACAGGATGTCCCTGACTCCTTTGTATCTCCCCCCTGGTTATTGTCTCCTCAGGTATGACAGGCCTGAACCCTGTCCCAGCCGCAGAGCTGCACTTCACATCAAGCACTCTGTTCCTCACTGTCTGTCTCTGGCTCCAACACCTCCAAATCCTCAGAAATACCTTTGGCTACAATTTAACCTCCCACCTCTTGTTTATTGGACTGTCCGCACAGTGACAACTCCATTTACATGTCTGTCTGTCTGTCTGTCTCTCTCTCTGCCTCTCTCTCTCTCTCTCTCTCTCTCTCTCTGCCTCTCTCTCTCTCTCTGTCTCTCTCTCTGCCTCTCTCTCTCTCTCTCTCTCTCTCTCTCTGCCTCTCTCTCTCTCTCTGCCTCTCTCTCTCTCTCTCTCTCTCTCTCTCTCTCTCTCTCTCTCTCTCTCTCTCTCTCTCTCTCTCTCTCTCTCTCTCTCTGCCTCTCTCTCTCTCTGCCTCTCTCTCTCTCTCTGCCTCTCTCTCTCTCTCTCTCTCTGCCTCTCTCTCTCTCTCTCTCTCTGCCTCTCTCTCTCTCTCTCTCTCTCTCTCTCTCTCTCTCTCTCTCTCTCTCTGCCTCTCTCTCTCTCTCTCTCTCTCTCTCTCTGCCTCTCTCTCTCTCTCTCTCTCTGCCTCTCTCTCTCTCTCTCTCTGCCTCTCTCTCTCTCTCTCTCTCTCTCTCTCTCTCTCTCTCTCTCTCTCTCTCTCTCTCTCTCCCTCTCTCTCTCTCTCTCTCTCTCTCTCTCTCTCTCTCTCTCTCTCTCTCTCTCTCTCTCTCTCTCTCTCTCTCTCTCTCTCTCTCTCTCTCTCTCTCTCTCTCTCTCTCTCTCTCTCTCTCTCTGCCTCTCTCTCTCTCTCTCTCTCTCTCTCTCTCTCTCTCTCTCTCTCTCTCTCATTCTCTCTCTCTCTCTCTCTCTCTCTCTCTCTCTCTCTCTCTCTGCCTCTCTCTCTCTCTCTCTCTCTCTCTCTCTCTCTCTCTCTCTCTCTCTCTCTCTCTCTCTCTCTCTCTCTCTCTCTCTCTCTCTCTCTCTCTCTCTCTCTCTCTCTCATTTGTGGTGATTTCAACTGTCACCATGCCAACTGGCTGGGTGTTGGTACCTCTTCAACCATTGCAGCAAAGGACCTTTGACCCCATGGGCATGACTGAATCTAAACTTTCCAACCCATATTTCTCCCAATAACAAATCCTCCCTTCTGGACTTCGTAATGCCCAACTTACCTGCTGATATTTCCTGCTCTTTCTCTGCTCCAATTGGTTCATCTGATCATATGCTTGTGAGAGTCAACATCTCTCTGGTTATTCCGAGAGAGAAACCTCAGTGCCAGCGAGTCTGGCATTTTACTCAGGCAGAATGGCAAGGACTGCAAGCCACCATCTCATCTCAGGACTGGTCTCCTATATCTGCCACCCCTGATATTAACTCAGCCTGGGAATGCTTCCTCAGAAACTTCTCTATTACGTCATCCCATCTCGTCTTCAGTTATCAAACTCTTCCTCCCGCCCATGGTACACTGAATGCCGCATTGAGGCAGCTTCCTTGAAAAGAATTCTGCCTTCTATTCCTGGAAGGAAAATTCAACTGAAGGCAACGAAAGATCACTTCACAAATCCTGCAACAAATGTGCGTCCACTCTCAGGAGAGCCTGAAACTAATATCTGACTTACTTCCAGATTGAAATGTCAAACTTGTCATCCTCCTCAAAAACCTGGTGGTGCCTTGTTAAGTCGGTCTCAGGAATATGATTCCCCTCCATCCCTTCCCTGACTTCAAATGGCACCACGGCCGACTGCTCGAGAGAAGGCCGAATGCCTCATTTCCGTGTTTGCTTTCAAATCTTGTGTCCCAAGCCTTTAATCTCGGTACCAACCCAATCCAGTCACAACCAACTTTTCCTGGATTCTGTTTCTGGATTTCTGGAAACCCTCGACTGATTCTGTAACCGGTCCGGACGGCATCAGCACACGTGTCCTAAAAACCTGCTCTGCTGCTCCTGCACAAACTCTTTCTGCTCTTTCCCCCTGATCATTTGGCCTCGGTCATCTTACATCTGCTTGAAAGTCAGCCAACATCACTGCATTACAAAAACTTTGTACAAAAACCGATCTCTATAACTACAGACCTATTAGCCGACTTTCAATCCACAGTCATTCAATCCATCATTACAGTTGACATCAAATCCTTCTGTTTTTATCCCCCGCCGCATGGCGGAAGGGGGATATTGTTGTCACTCGGGTCGTCTGTCCGTCCGTCCGTCTGGCTGTCCATCCGTCTGTCCGTCTGGCTGGCTGGGCGTCAACATTTATAGCTGTGAGTGTGATAACTCATAAACTGTTCGCCATATCTATTTGAAATTTGAGTCACACATGTACCACCTGAAAAGGAAGACCCCTATTGATTTTGGGCATGGCTGGATTCAAGATGGCCCACTGGGGTGGCTATCTTGAAAAAAAATGTTTCAATGGCGGAGGATTCCCCATCTCTGATGGGTATATTTTTCCATTGGCCTGATGTCAGACCATCAGTTAGGATGCAGACCAAGTCATTCTACCCTAGACGTACTACTTCTGCTCTCCCAACAATAGACGGAAGTCGTCAATGTCAGACATGAGATCAGGGCTTTCTCTCGAGACATATCTCAAATATTACATTCAGTGTGGCACCTCGCCTTGTTCTCCAAGCTCTCTGCCTTTGGCATCTAAGGCCACCTCCATAATCATCATCATTTTGGGCCATGTGGCACATAAGGCTGCAAGGCCACCTCCACACATGGCTTATTGACTTCCTCCACTCTCATCGCCAAAGTGTGGCTCTCAATGGGATCCTCTCATCTCCTCTCCCTGTCAAAGCTGTAGTATCAAAAGGCATTGTTCTGGGCCCCCATCTTATTCCTAAACTTCACCAACCACAACTCTTTGCAAAATCTTCTTATATCTTTGCTGATGACTCCACAGTTTCACAATTTGGTTCATGAATCACGATCCTTTACCAAAAAGGAGGTGGTGATTTTCTCCCACCTCCTGAAACCTACAAGTGGAGATAACAACCAACAGGACGTGAAAGTCTTTTTTTGGATATACAAAGTGAGAGCATGAGATTCTCTGGGCCTATCACTTCCACATCGCAAACAGGTTGGTGGACTTTCTGTCTTCTACTGCCTCCTTTTTGGTCTTGTATGTCTGCTCCCTCTTGGCTTTGTCCCTCCCAGGTTTCTATATGGAGCACACTTTCTGCCAGGAACCCTCCTCTGGTGAAAAAAAGAAAATCACTGCTCACCTCCACTCATTTGTTCTTCTATTTTCCCACCTGTGGGCCCAACTTCTTCCAGGGCTTCCAGACAGCTGTTCACCACCATCTTGGATCACCTCCCATCTACAAACATGATTATTTCTTCTGACACCCCCCCTCCCCCACCCCCACTCTCAACTCTCCATCCCTAAACCCACCTCTTCCAATTTTCCATTTTTTCCTTCCTCTTCTGTGAATTGAGAGTTTGGAGCTGTATCCAACTTGTTCACCCCCTGTGTCCTCCCCCTTGCCCTTATTCTTCACCCAAATCCCTTATTTCTCCAAGTCTCTCTCTATTTTGTCCCTCAGGCAATGGCAGCTTATCTCATAATCAGTCTTGAACCCACAAGCACAAGACAAGGTGACCTCCACAGAAATTACTTGCAAATTCACTAATTTGTGACTTCATTAGCAGCGATTCATTTTTCCCCCAATAAAGGAAAGTGAAAAATTCCGTAATGATTAGATATGTGTATTTTCAGATTTTGATCTTTGAGGAATCACAAAATTACTTTCAGAAGTGGACAGCAGAGACTGGAGTTGGATTTGTCGGTCGGTAAACAACGACAGTTGTGGAGGATCAAGGAATGTAAGGTGGAGGTGGGAGAGCATGGCATCACCGACCACAAGCCTTTGGTGTTTGTTGTGTGCGTGCAGAAAAGGAGGGGAAGTTAAGAGCAGGGGTCAGAAGATGATAAGGTTGGGGAAGTGCACGGACAATGTGACCATAGAGTATAAGGAGAGGATGATGATCGGGTATGAGGAAATTGGAAAAGAAGCCAAAGCTTTGGAAGAAGGATGGAAGAAGTACAAAGAAGCGATTTAGGGAAATTGCAGAAGTTTTGTGTGGAATGATTTCAGGAAAGGGTGCATCATCAAGGGATAGAAACCAGGTATTGTGGATGGAGGAAGTTGTAAAGGTAGTTGGTAAAAAGAAGGAGGTTTGGACATGGATCGAGAAGATAAGGATAAAAGGAGACAACCAGATGCATGGTTGCTACACCTGCCTGGGCAAAAGAACAATGCAGCAAGGAGAGCTGTGGATAAGGCAAGGAATTATATGGAAGCAGATGTATACAACAGTTGAAAAAGGATGGTGGTATGGAAAGAAGATGATCAATAAATTGGCTTATTACAGGGATGAGGATAGTAAGGACATGAAGGGAAGAGGACGGTGTTTAAGGATGGTGGTGGGAGGCTATTGACAAAGAGGGAGTTAGTATTGCAGGTGGGGGAAGGATATTTCAAGGAGCTGTTGAACCAGGGAGGAAGCAATGGCAAGCTCGAGCTTCTTTGTTCTATGGAGGGGATAGTGGAGTTGGTGGAAATCATGGAGGAGGAGGTGCAGACACTATTAAAGAGGATGAAGAAGGTAAAAGCACCAGGCATTGATGAGGTTCGTGCAGAGATGTTAATTACGGTGGGTTAAGTCAGAGTCAGTTGGACGAAAGGCTGTTGAATGTATGTAGGAAATAGGGCTATTTTTCCGGAGGATTATAGGACAAGACTAATTGTGTCGATATGGAAGAGGAAGGGTGATGCTTAAGATCCGAGGAAGTACAGAGACATTACGTTCCCGAGTCATCTCAGGAAGGTACTGGAGAGGATTCGAGAAGGGAGGATAAAGAAGAGTGTAGAGATGGAGATCAGCGAAGAGCAACAGGGGTTAAGAAAGGGTAGGGGGATGACAGATGGGATGTTTACATTGAGACAGCTGATGGAGAAGAGGTTGGAGATGCAAGGTGAAATGGCATTTACATTTTCATACCTGGAGAATGCCAATGACACGATCCCGGGAGAGATGGTGAAAGCGACACTGAGATGGATGGGGAGGACTGGAAGCAGAAGTTAGGTTGGTGGAAGGGATGCACAAGGGAATGAAGGGAAGAGTTTTGGTTGGTTCTCGGATATCAGAAGAGTTCAACGTGAACATGTTTGAGGCACAGTAGCTCTCTCATCCCACTCATGTTGAAAATGGTGATGGAGCTGGTAAGTAGGAAGGTAAAATGAAAGGTATTCTGGGGAGGATGTTGTGAGCGAATGATCTGGCTGTTGTAGCAGAGAGCAAGCAGGATATGCACGAGGTACTGGGGGAGTGGAAGGAAGCATTCGGGAAGCATGGGCTGAAGATGAGTGTGGAAAAAAGTGGAGGTGGTGTTGGTTGGGAAGCAAAGGAAAGAAATTAATATCAGGTTAGAGGGGAAGGAGATCAGACAGGGAAATCGGTTTGAGTACCTGGGGAGAACAGTGACTGCAGATGGGAGATTGGAGGCAGAGGTGTGGAGTAAGATCAAGGTGGGTGTGAATGCATGGAGAAGGGTGGAGAGTTTGTTGGCAAACGTAAATTTTTCAGGGAAATTGAAAAGGAAAGTTCTGGTGTCCTGTGTGATGCCGGCCAACCTTTCCAGTCTGGAGAAGGTGACAATGACAGAGAGACAACAAAGACTGAAGATCAGCAAGAACAACGGGGTCAGGAAGATTGTGGGAGCAAAGAGGGTGAATAGGAGGATGGATAAACTGAGGGAGGAGATTGGTGTGCAAGTAAGCTTGATGGGAAGATTAGTAAAAGGCCAGCTGAAGTGGGCTGGACACTTGGTGCGGATGGGAGAAGAAAGAATGGCAAAGAGAATGGATAGGTTGAGGGAGATCAAAAAGAGGTGGACCACGGCTGTGATGGGAAGATTGTGTGATGAAGGATATCAATAAGGTGAGGGTGGTTACACAGTGAAGAGAGATGGCTAAGGACAGAGGGACGTAGAGGAGTATCGTGGTCAAGGCAGGGCAGATGATTGGTACCATTGGACCTCATCCCTTATAACAGGAAGAGAAAGAGAAAACGTTGCATTCATTTTTTAACATATTAAACCCAAGATCGGGTACGTCATTCGTTGTGTGACAGCAACGGATGACTTTGGCTAAAAGAACAGGCAGTCTGTCGAGATGGAGACTATCAGTGGCTGATGATATTCCATCCATCACCGATAAATATTTTAATTAGCATTTTTATTTAAAGAAAAACAGAAAAAAAGACATCTTTCAGTGTTTAGAAAAAGAAAACCCACAATTTAACAGTCTGGACATCACAGAAATAGAGCGGCATCAAGGTTCATGCAAAATATGTTTGACAAGTGTTTTATCAGTAAGATTATAAACAAGGTGTTTGCACCAGATACTGTCTCATCCTACAGAGATCTTTCAGTCACGTGACCGTATGCCATCGTGTTCTCATCCTATACTTCATTCCAACGGAAAAGGCAGCACAGCTATGGTTGTTTATGTGAACATTTTTGGTGACTGCCAAATCCACAGACTTCAGAAGTGTTTTCTGATTTCGAGATTTCACAACTTCCTGCCAATCCATGAACGAGGCTCGATGGTACGACACCTGTACTTTTTAAAAAAACTGCTGTCATCTGTCTCTGAGAAACCACAAAATAGTAAACACATTGGAATCCTTCATTCATTATTGAGGTTACATGCAGCTACGAACAAGTGTTTGGTGTTACATATTTCCATCATCGAAGAAATATTCCAGAAATGGTACAATTACTTGCACAAAACATGATAAAAATGTCAAATACGTTTAGCGGATGAGTTAACTTGGGTGGTGGAGTCAGTGCGGTTGAGATAATGACTTGGAGGCAACTTTGACCTGTTACCAAACATGACAGGACAGATGCGGGGAAGCAATTCCCCAAACAAAACAAAAGAGGAATGAAAGAGGGAAGGTAGATGTAAGTTTAGACTTTGGGAGGATCTAAGCAGAAAGATGAGTTTCTGGAAGAGCTCATGGTGCCTCAAGGGGTTCAGGAGGGGAAGGGTGCTTGGTGAGGAGGGGATTGGGGTG
>NC_140969.1:35968594-36021094 GCF_056783735.1 Eptatretus burgeri | reverse complement strand
GTTGTACTGGATGGTTTGCCATTGCCTTCGCAGCAGTAGTTATGGCAGGAATTTGGAATTTGGCCAGGGTGCCAGCAATCGCTCGCCGACTCTTTAGGAAGGACACCATGGGGTCTTTTACGTCCACCAAGTAACTCCTGCAGACATAATAAATATAAACTTCATATATTTGATGATATGGATTGTGAGAGAGATTTATATTCAAGAGCATGAGGTTACAATGATGTGCAAAAGCCAAAAAAAAACCCCACACAAACTAAAAACGTTGTATATTCATAATTGAGTTTATCAAACCATGACCAAAAAAAAATGGCAAGTCATGTGACCAAAATTGCAATATAATTAAACGTGAAATATTTAAAGTGTGCTTTCATTACGACAATGACAGTAATTAAATTACGAACTAGAACAGCACTGGGTGGATCACATACCTCTGCCAGGCTGAACAGTTTACATTTTGGATCCACCGACAGGCCGGATCTGAATCCGGACCTTAACCAAAATCGGATCGGCTTGTTCTCGTCAACAAACTAACTCATCCACCAAGTTTTGTCATAAGCCGTCCATAACTTTTTGAGATATCGTGAAATATATCGTTTTTGGCCCCATCTCTCAATGGTGAATGATCGCTTTAAAAATTCTAGCATCCAGATCCGGTTTCGGATCGTGACCAAAAATGTGCGTTGCTGTGCTTGAACCTGTATACACCAAAAAAAAAAAAAACATTCAGAACGATTATTTGAAAACTGTAGACAAAAATTGTGCGACAGACGGACAGACGCTGCAGACCAACAAACTTGGCAAAATTATTTCGCCAATGAACAAACAGGGGTGAATACATAACCTCGATGAGATAACTATCGGTAATTGATTTTAGCATGCACGGTATGGCACGAATGATGTCATCCGTCCTTCCTTTCCAAACTGCTTGCCCAAGACTACAACTGTAGCTGTCACCCGCAGAACAATCGAGGGACATTCGTTTTTATTGAGAATAAGATTAATTTTTGAAGTAGTTTTTAGAAAGTCAAGACGTTTGGCCCAATTCCGGAGAAGTGATCTCAGATGATAAGGAAATCCTTGTGATGATGTAAAAATGTCAATGAATGATGTTGACTTGGCTTCTTCTGTTCTTTCTTTTTCTACTTTATTTTAACCAAAATTTGAAGTGGATTTCCACACATAATACCTTTTAATCACCGAATCTGAAATTAATGGCCACAGTTATTTTATTTTCTACTCGTATGCGAGGCCACCGACTTATGATCAATCCTCGTGTCGAGATATTCAATCCGAGACTGACATGAGGAGTGTCGACGGCCTTCTTATGTGCGCACAGAATCAGTGTTACACATGCTTGCTACAACATTATCGATTACTCTGGACATGGTATAGATTTGTTGTTGTCGTCATCGTTTTTACCTCCGTTACGGAAGGTGGATAGAGATAACGTTTTCACCACTGCGTGTGTCGTCTCTCTGTTTTTGAGCACGATATCTCAAAAAGTTGTGGACGGATTCAGACGAAACTTGGTGGACACGTTGGGTGTCTGACAAGGAAGAATTTATTAGATTTTGGTGAAGATCTGAATCTGGATACTATCATTTCTAAAGTGATTCTTCACCATTGAGAGATGGGGTCAAGAAGATATATAGCAAGATATGTCAACAAATTGTGGACGGATGACAAAACTCGGTGGATGAGTTGAGTCAGTGACAAGAACAAGCCGATCAGATTTTGTTTCAGGACCGGATCCAGATCCGGCCTATCGGTGGGATACAAAATGTAAACTGTTCAGCGTGACGGAGGCACGCACTCCACTGAGTGCTGATCAAGTTCACTCGTTTTTACAATGTATTTTCACTTTCACCAAAGTTGTCAAGGTGTGTGGACAAAATCAGCCTCAGATCACTGTCAGAACAGAGAGAGAGAGAGAGAGAGAGAGAGAGAGAGAGAGAGAGAGAGAGAGAGAGAGAGAGAGAGAGAGAGAGAGAGAGAGAGAGAGAGAGAGAGAGAGAGAGAGAGAGAGAGAGAGAGAGAGAGAGAGAGAGAGAGAGAGAGAGAGAGAGAGAGAGAGAGAGAGAGAGAGAGAGAGAGAGAGAGAGAGAGAGAGAGAGAGAGAGAGAGAGAGAGAGAGAGAGAGAGAGAGAGAGAGAGAGAGAGAGAGAGAGAGAGAGAGAGAGAGAGAGAGAGAGAGAGAGAGAGAGAGAGAGAGAGAGAGAGAGAGAGAGAGAGAGAGAGAGAGAGAGAGAGAGAGAGAGAGAGAGAGAGAGAGAGAGAGAGAGAGAGAGAGAGAGAGAGAGAGAGAGAGAGAGAGAGAGAGAGAGAGAGAGAGAGAGAGAGAGAGAGAGAGAGAGAGAGAGAGAGAGAGAGAGAGAGAAAATTCTGTGTTGAGTCCATTAGCTCTGAGCCTGGGATGTGTGCGGTAAATGATGCGAGATTTGAGAGGTGGGATTTTAACTTGTTGTCGGCTATTATGTTCTTAGTGCTGAGTCAACAACGGCCTTCATGTATCGTGTCACAAACCTCTACCGGTATAAGACCGGGTTAGGCAAGTAGGGGACTGCAGAGGAGCATTGAGTGGGTGTTTGGGGCAGAGGAGATTGCTGGACAAACAGTGTTGGACAAAGGCGCAGCACAGAGTGCGTGGCCTGCGGGCCAGCTGCCACTGTGGTGAGCTTAGGTTTGCCGGCACACAGCGCCAGTTTACATGCTTGCTAATCTGCAGGTGTTAAGTAAACTCCATTCTTATCTCCAGACGGGCATGGGAGAGAGGGTGGTGAAGAAGCACACTGTTGAACTCTAATCCTGCACAGACTACAGAGTACAGTTATGTGGCCAGCAGCACAAGGATTCCAACCACGTGTTTCATTCTCCAGCATGGATGCAAACCGCAGTCTGTTTTATCGGCCGATGTCAATAATAAACAATGCCTTTTCCATTGTATTGCCACAATGGTGAATTGTTCTGGTGGGAATTTCATGTAAACAGCTGCTCCTCTCACTCAGGCTAAAATTGCATTATCAAACTGGAAGCATTCTGGTTGTTATGGTTTAACAGTGGCAATGATAGCTGCTGGCGTGCTGCAACTTGCCAACACTTCAACCCCATGTTTTGTTTTTTTTGTCCTTAGTCATTTATCAACGAAAAGAAACGGTTTCGTGAAAGGTTCCCGAAGCGTCGCTGCGCCATGTCGTTCCGTTTTGCAGGGGTTTTTTTTCGAACAGGTTTCCTTGAGGCCCTTGGGCGAGACAAGTTCAGACTGGACACATGACGAATGAAACTTTAGTTATGTCTGTTCATCAATCATGAAGCTCACTATCGGCTTGTCAGGATTATATACAACTCTGCCACTCGTTGCACAAACCGTGCCTGGCCCAGAGCCATCACAAACAGTACTGATAAGCGATTAGGAAGAAAGTTTACTCTGATTGATTTCGCCGTGCCGCCTTGGAAGAAGCCATGTGCTTGTGCCTCGGTTTTTCCCATCCTGCTGGCCATGACGACAGAGTTCCATCCTGATGCTAAAGGCACGCATCTTGGAGGACACGGCTGAGCGTTTCAAGATGGCAAGGAAAACTTTCTCGGTGAAGAAGTCGATTCATAAAGTTTTCACAATCGCACGCACATCACGATGAGAAAAAAAGCGATGCAGGAAAAATAAATAAATAAATAAATAAATGGGAATAGCCATGTCTGGGTTTTTGCAATGATACAATTTTGTCGCACTACATACCTGCTGTCTCTTTAGAACAATTAATTTCCATTGTCTCCACACCAGAAGATATCATTTGCTCTTCAAGTAGCTGCCTCTGTCCTTATGTACTGCAACACTTCATCGTCAAGCAAATCAGCATTGTTGGAATAATTCAGCTGCCCCAGGTGCGCATGCGCACATGCATTAACAATAGTCAACAGGTTTAAACATCATCCTGATCTCCCACTTGAAAGGCGTAAACAGTGCAAGGCACGTGCAGCTGTCTGTCCATCTTGAGTCGTTCGCCCCTCACTTGTCCCAAATTCCATTGAGTGTTGCTGCCATCTCCGTTTCCTTAACACCCGTGACCATCTGTCCAACCCAAAGTCAGTTTTCAGCTTGAATGCTTCACAACCACACACAGTACATTTTTTTTTTTATCACCCTCACCACTCTCCCGAACCACTCTGTTATGAACTGTACAGTTAAAGCTCTTTCATGAACTTTTACGAGGTGCACAGAAATGAAACAGTTTGTGATTTGCTCACAGAGTGTGGCTGGGCCCTTTCGCTTGAGCTGTTGACAACTGGTCCTGGGATTAAGGCTTAGCGAGCAGCCCAAACTGTCCTGCCAAGTCAGTGCTCCCTAAGGAAAACGCCAGCCGGAGATTATAAGCAAGCAGGTCTACGAGATACTCAGCTGCCTTGGCTGCCCATTGAAAACAGTTTGTGCCAATATACGACTTGGTGTTTGGAGTGACAACTTAGGGCGGCACGATCATATAGGCCTTGTAGGACTGTTATTCTAATCCTCAGGTTGTGTTTGGGATGTGATATGAGAGCACCGAGCCATCAAGAGTATCTGTGTACTGAAATAAAGACGTTATTATTCACTTATAACTATCTTTCATCTATCTTCTATATTAAAAATAGGACCGCCTGTCCTGAAGCTCACCTGGATCAGGAGCAACATTCACTCAAACTCCCCCAGACTCCATTATACCCTGAATTTCTTAATGCCGGCGTGAACATACTTTGGTACATCACGGGTGAAGAATGTTGAAGTCAAATGTCATCGAAATCGTGTGTAACTTTGGAGAAGAGGGCAAATACGTACATATTGTTGTGGTTACCAAATTCGCAAACCACCATTCAGGTCCCTTAGGTGAGGTATCTCGGTAAGTATATGTGTAGTTAGGCCCAAACCCGTTGTCTAGTGGGAATACATGTCATTTATGCGTGCTGCGACTCTTCAGGATAGCCGTTTTTCTTTTACTATCTTTATTTTGGACCAACCGCCATTGTTACCACCACCAACCACAACATCAACATCAACCACCCACCGCGGCGCCGCTTCACGTCACACCTCACAACCGTCGCATCGCCACCGTTCTTGCGCCGCTTGTGGGTACCGGTGTTGGACTCGTACAGGGCGCGCGCCGAACAGCGTGTACAAAACCACGGATTTTCCACTTCAAAAACGGATCAAAAACGACACACGCCCACTTTTGTTCCGTCCAATCGGTGAGCGAGGGGCGATTTGGCCCCGCCTCCAGGGCGTTGGAGGGCGGTCGCTATATGCAAATTTATGGATCAAAAAGCATTCACGCCCACTTTTTCTCAGGCCAATGGGGAGCGAGGTGAAAGGTCGAAGGCAGGGGGTCAAAGATGAGAGAGCGAAGCCATGGGGCTTATATAAGCGACCGCGTTCGTCAGTCAAATAACAGAGAGTTAAGACTTCGCGGGCGGTGGAGTTGGGAAGAAGGAGCAAGAAGGAGCTGGTCGTCGTCGTGTGCGTTGGCGTTGGAGTCGGAGCGGAGGGGACGGAGCTGTGGAGAGGCGGCGAGGGCAGACGAGGGGGTGCTCGCATCGTGCAGGGAGCTGCACCCCAGGGAGGCCGACAGCGCGACCTGGCCGAGGTGGAGACGCTCGTCGCGGGACTCGAGGCAGAGTAGGAATCCTCTATACCCCGAGCATCAGCAACCCCCTCCTGTTTCCCCCCGCGCTGAGATAGTGCGACCAAGGGGGCCCCTTTCCCACCCCCTACCAGACACTGCCCGCGAGGCCCGCGGAGTTGAGGCACCATCGCCGCTCCGCGTCTCATCACCAGACGGGTAGGCCCGACCCGGTCTCGGCCTCAGGCCCGCCTCATCTTTGAGGGTGTTCTTTTCCTTGGTTTTGGGTATGTGTTGTCGGCGCCGTCTGTGAAGTAAAATTGTATAAGTGTTGCCGTGTGCTCGCGTAATCGGTATTAGATCTGCATTGTCGCATTTGCTTTTTGTGTAAATTGCATTGTGTTTTTCTTTTCTATGTGCTTTTGGTGGAATTGTATATGTGTGCTTTCCGTTCATCGCGAATAAATGTGCTTTGTGTTGAACTGTTTCCCGCTTCGCTTCGTCATTTCTTTCATTGAATCCTCATCTTGCTTCACGTAAAGGGTTGGTAGTGGGCTGAATACACCCGATAATTAATCGAACCGTCGAGGTCGACGAATAACACCGCTCGGTTATCCCGATAGTACGGAACGGGTCGCTTAAGTGGCCCGTGTCCGAAGTCGACCTGCGGCGAGGTGCGATCGCCCGGTCTACCCTCCGTGTGGGTACTTAGGTAGGTCGAATTTGGCGAGCAACCCTATCCCACGCGGGGGCTGATTGGCTCGATCGCGGTGAGACCGAAAGGTCCACCCGTGACTGGTTCCCGGCGTTAGTCCGAGAGGGTCACGACTGGATTGTCCGTCCGGTGGGCGACGTGCCGCGATTCGAGTTACGTGGCCGTCAGCACGCCGGCGGGCGCGAATCCGCAACAATATTTTGGGTGGGGGGGGGAGTCAAAAAAAACCCCTTAGAACCCATAAATGAGCGCAGATTTTGATGCGGTCAATACACCTTCACTAAGCACCAGATATGAAGCTTGTGGCCAAGTTTCATCAAAACCGTGTGATTGGTTCAAGCGATAATGACTGAAGTGTTTCAGACTGACTGACTCACTCACCTACAGACACTGCTCCATCACATAAGCTCACCTGATTAAAGTCCAGGTGAGCTAAAAACGTAATGAAGATGAATATGAAGCCTTCAATCCCATTGGCTGGAGAGCTGGCCTGACTGCACCCACAATTCTCAGGTCGAAAGTCCTGCGTCCACCATGTTTGTTTACTGGAAGTCGAAGACGTCGTTGGAAGTCTCATATTCACAATACGAGTTATCCGTACTATATAACCACGATGTATGATATATGCACATAAGCAGCAGGCAATGTTTTTGCTTCATGTACATTCACTCGTTGATACCATCTACTTCCCAGAAGGTTGGCTGCCGTGCATCTCCACCTCTGTTTACCACGTGATGTAGTGGGTCCACGTAGGTCAACTGCATCCAGTCCGTTATATCGGTCATCCATTTTCTTATCTGCCTCCCTCCTCCTACATTTTCATCCATATTCCCCTCCAAAAACTGTCTCTGTTTACCATCTATCTGCTCCAATTTGGTGACCGAAGTATTTTATCTTTCTTTCCTTGATGTTCTGCATTAATTCTCTCTTTTCTCCAGTGATTTGCAATCTTCCTCATTAGTCTCCCTGTGTGCGCAGGATATGTGAAACATCCTCCCATGTGTCCACGTCTAGAATGCATTCAGTTTATCAATAGTCTCTATATTTGTCACCTCTGCCACCAGAAGTGAACGGAGGTTTTCACCCGCGTCTGTCTGTTTGTCTGTGAACAGGATATCTCAAAAAGTTAAGGACGGACTTGGACGTAATTTGGTGGACAGGTTGGGGGGGGGGGGGTGACAAGAACGAATTGATTATATTTTGGTGAAAATTCGGATCCGGATGCTCGAATTTTCAAAGTTATTCTTCTCCATTAAGTGATAGTGCGAAAAACAAATATAGCAGGACATCTCAAAAAGTTATGGACTGATTCCGCTGAAACTTGGTGGACACGTTGGGTAATGTAACAATGAAGAATTGATTCGATTTTGCTGAAGATCTGTATCCGAATGAGATTTTTTTTTTCATTTTGCAAGTGATTATTAACAATTGAGAGATGGTACCAAAAAAAAAAACGACACATAGTATGATATTTCAAGAACTTACGGACGAGTTATGACGCAACTAGCTGGACGAGTTCGTTACATGACAAGAACAAGCCGATTCGATTCCGGTTCAGGTCCGGATCCAGATGCGGCCTATCAGTGGCCAGATACCAAACGTAAGCAGTTCAACCTGGTAGAGGTATGCGCTCTATACCCAGTGCCGTTCTTGTTTTACTGCAGAATCTCAGACCGTTTGGACTTCCAACATGTTCTTGCATCATAACAGCGTACCTGCACTGAAGTTGTCCACCTGATATTTGATTAGCGTCCTTGACCTACTTTTTTAGATTGTGACCTCACATATTTAACAAAAAAAAACACCTCCTACATAGTTTTCACTGCACGGACACAATCATGTTATCAAGCCAAAGTTCCAACGCGCCACAATTTTCCATCGAATCAAACTGAAAAATCAACTTTATCACCGAATGCACCCCAACAACCACCACCCTCGAGACAAGCAACCCACTTGGTACGATTCATTACTCTTTATATAGTGTTGTATTATCTTCCATCCCATTCTTTTTCTCACCTTTACTGCTTATCTTTTTCATTACCGAGACATTGATCCCCTACGTTTCTACATTATCCATAAGTAAAGCGACGAGTGAGTCATGGACAACCAGCGGTTTTAGTTGGGCTTATTTTGACGCACCTGTGTGGACGCATTTTAACATGACAACTTTTTAATATTTCATCAAAACTTATTGTATCACACATTGGCTACAAGTGAATAAATAAACAATGTTTGAGACTTTACATGTAAATAATTATATGGTTTATTTTACCTTATAAGATAAAGACAAATCCTTCCCTTGCGACACACACACACACACACACACACACACACACACACACACACACACACACACACACACACACTTGGGGTTTACAGCCATTGTGGATTGCAGTGTTAGTATGAGAAACTGCTGAGGTTGGCCTGAAGACTCATTAGCTCAGTGGGCTGTTGTCATGTTCGCGATGCTGTCCCTATACTGGAGTCGAAGGTTGAGTCAGCATTTTTTCACACTAGCCCCCTGTGAATACAGTATGTACAGCGTGTGGCTTTAATACCTGACACATCTATTTCTGAAATAAAACAAGACCGAACAAAGTAAATCATGATTTTCGTACTGCATACAAGAAGTGAAGTACAAGAATGACAGATTGTGTCACAATATACACAACTCAGCTCTACTTCTTAAAAATCGCATCGTTTAAATGCTGTCCATAACAATTGCTGCACTACCGACGTCGAGCCAGTACATTGTTCATTGCTGCTTTCAATGTGTCATTATCAACAGCAGTGACGGCTTCAGTGATTGTCTCGTGTCCTCACTGTACGACGTCTCACCTGCTCAGATGGACGAACACGACGATCTTTATGAAGAATTTCTGACAAAGTTGAGAATGGTGTTACGACACGTGGCATTTCTGCGTGGAAATGCCCTCTTGTATGTTCGCCGAGTTGCAATAACAGAGCCTAATTTAATGTCGAGTTCGACAGTTTTAATCCGCATTGGCACGTCATAATGCTCAATCATTCAAATCTTCAGGCCTTCACCTGTAATGCAGATAAATAAATAATTAATGATACAGATATTTATTAAAATATTTTCATGACAATGTGTAACATATACAATGCCTTCAGAAAGTATTCACGCCTCTTGACTTTTTCACATTTTTCTTGTTGCAGCTTGAATTTTAAATGGATTAAATTTAATTTAATTTTTTGTCACCAATCGACACAAAATACCCCATAATGACAAAACGAAAACATGTTTTTCGAAATTTTTACAAATTTATTGAAAATTTTACACATAAATATCTAATTTACATAAGTATTCAGCCCCCTGAGTCAACACTTTGTAGAAGCACCTTTGGCAGTGATTACAGCTTCGAGTGTTCTTGGGGATGTCAGTATCAGCTTTTCACATCTGGATTTAGGGATTTTCTCCCATTCTTCCTCGCCGATTTGCTCAAGCTCTGTCAAGTTGGATGGGAAGTGTCGGTGAACAGCAATCTTCAAATCTTTCTACATATTCTCAATGGGATTGAAATCCGTACTTTGGTTGAGCCATTCAAGAACTTTCATGTTCTTATTCTGAAGCCGTTACAGTGTTGCTTTGGCTGAATGCTTGGGGTCATTGTCCTGTTGGAATGTAAATATTCGCTGCAGTCTTAGGCCCTTTGCACTCTGAAGCAGGTTCTCCTCTCGGATTTGCCTGTATTTGGCTCCATTCATTGTTCCCTCTATCTTTACAAGTCTCCCAATCCCTGCCACTGAAAAGCATCCCCATAACATGATGCTGCCACCACCCCCATGCTTCACAGTGGGGATGGTGTTGGATGGGTGATGAGCTGTGCTTGGTTTCCAGTAGATGTAGTGCTTTTCATTCAGGCCAAAGAGTTCAATTTTTGTTTCATCAGACCACAGAATCGTTTACCTCATGCTCTCAGAGTCTTTCACGTGCCCTTTTGCAAACTCCAGACGCGCTGTCATGTGCCTTTTTCTCAGGAGTGGTTTCCATCTGGCCACTCTCCCATAAAGCCTGGATTTGTGAAGTGCTGCAGAGATTATTGGCCTTGTGGCAAGTTCTCCCATCTCAGCCAATTAACTCTGTAGTTTTGTCAGAGTGGTCATTGGGTCTTTTCAGATTGTAAGTGATTTTCTCAGATTGTAAGTCACTCGTGGTCACCTCCCTGCCCAAGGTCCTTCTTGCCCGGTTGCTCAGTTTGGTGGGACGACTAACTCTAGGAAGAGTCTTGGTCGTTCCATATTCCTTCCATTTCCTAATGGTGGGGCTTTCTGTGCTCTTGGGAACTTTCAACACTCTATAAATTGTTTTGTATTCTTCCCGAGATCTATGCCTCTTCACAATTCTATCTCGGAGTTCTACAGACAGTTACTTGGACTTCATGGTGGAGTTTCTGCTCTTACGTGCACCGTCAACTGTGGGACCTTATATAGAAAGGTGTGTTTCTTTCAAAATCATGTCCAGTCAATTGAATTGGCAACAGGTGGACTCCAATCAAGTTGTAGAGACATCTCAATGATGATCAAAGGAAATTGGATGCACGTGAGCTCAATTTGGAGTGTCATCGTGAAGGGGTTGAACACTTATTGATGGAAGACATTTCAGCTTTTCATTTTTAATTAATTTGTAAAAAATATTCTAAAAACAAAAATTCCACTTTGTGATTGATTGTAGATTGGTGATAAAAAATACAAATTTAATCCATTTTAAATTCAGGTGATAACACAACAAAATGTGAACGAGGGGTGTGAATACTTTCTGAAGGCGCTGTAAATGCCACATCCTGTATATTGTTGTGAAAATGGCTCCTAGGGATCAATACATCCTTAATATAACTAGTTATTCCTCAGTTCATATTGTGGGTAAGAATAGAGTAATTAAATATAATATTAGATTTGTGTCGGTATTCCATTTAGAAAGGCGCTGTGAGCCTTCCATTATGTCTGTCGAGGATTATCAACCCCTTTGACCCCACTTAACCCGAAATCACTTCAGGAGTAAATTATTTGTTTGAAATGTTACAAAATAAGTGTAATAGGTTTCACCTGTATGTAATCAGTGGTTCAACTTAAAAATTCAGCTCCCCCACTCATCCAAGGAGTTTCAAGGTGCAACTCACTTGGTCAATCAACAAGGCAAACATGAAGACCAAGGAGCTTTCCAAAGAAGTCAAACATAAAGTGGTGGAGAAGCTCCTTTCAGGAGAGGGTTATAACAATATTTTTAAGTCACTCATTATCAGCAGGAAACTGGTTCAGGATGTCACTGTAAATCTAACAATGACTTTGAAAGATCTGCAAGGCTCTATGTCTGAGATGGGGGTCAGCTTTCAATCAACAACATCTCGTTGCCTTCACAAAGCTTGCCTGTATGGAGAGCTGGCAAGAAAGACTCCATTACTGAAGTAGAAGGGCACTCAGTAGAGTGCACACCTCTGCCACGCAATGTCTGCTCCACGAGAACTTACCAGGCTCAATACATTTTTGAAATATCGTGCTATACAGGACTATATCGTTTATGGCCCAATCTCTCAATGGTGAAGAATCACTTCAAAAATTAAATAATTCTTGTATCCACATCCGGATTCGGATCTTCACCAAAATCAAATCAATTCATCCTTGCAACACACCCAACTTGTCCACCAAGTTTCGTCCGAATCCGTCAACAACTTTTTGAGATATCGTGCTATATATATATTTTTGGGCCCCATCTCTCAATGGTGAATAATCACATTAAAAATTCTAGTAGTCGGATCCGGATCCGTATCTTCACCAAAATCGAAACATTTTGGCGTGGTCACACACCCAACATGCCCACCAAGTTTCATCCAAATCCATCTACAACTTTTTAAGATATAGTGCTATGTATTAGTTTAGCCCTTTCAATGCTGAGGAATCACTTTAAAAATTACCATATCGAGATCTGGATCCAGATCCTCACCAAAACTGAATAATTTCTTCCTTGTCGCACACCCAACGTGTCCACCAAGTTTCATCCGAATCTGTGCACACCTTTTTGAGATATCGTGCTATATATCGTTTTTGGCCCCATCTCTCAATGGTGAAGAATCACTTTAACAAGCTCAAATGAGCTAAGATCCTCGTCCTCTCAATGATGACGTCATAAAAACGAATATGACGTCATTGTGATGCATCAGGTTTGCGATAAATTATCTGTGCTAATGCCCGGCTTGATTCCCGCAAACAAAATTCAAACGGCTTGCCGAGTTTCGGAGATAATGGTATAGGCGATTTCCATTAGCGGCAATATTATGACGTCAACCTTTTTTCTTGGAAGATTTTCCAAAATCGGAGATGGTTACTGCCTGCGCGTGGGCTTTCTGCAGATACATGGCAAGTTTCATGAAGATCCGATGAAAACTCTGGGTTGTGAAACAAAAAATGTCAAAAAATAGGAATGACGTCAAAATTGATATGACGTCATAGTGATGCATTATATGTGCGGTAATTCATCTCTGCTAATGCCCTGTTTGATTCCCGCAAACAGAATTCAAAAAGTTGCCTAGTTTCGGAGATAATGATATAGGCGATTTCCATTAGCGGCGATATTATGAGATTTCCATATTTTAACGTCATAACTTTTTTTCTAGGAGGAATTTTCAAAATTGGAGATGGTTACTGTCTGCGCAGGGAATTTTAACATATATATGCCTAGTTTCGGAGATAATGGTATAGGCGATTTCCATTAGCGGCGATATTATGACGTCAACCTTTTTTCTTGGAAGATTTTCCAAAATCGGAGATGGTTACTGTCTGCACAGGGTATTTTTACATGTAGATGCCAAGTTTCAGGAAGTTTCGATGAAAACTGTAGGCTGTGAAACAAAAAAATGTCCACAAGAGCAACAACGTGAGAAAGACTTAGAGATCCTCCACGAGGATCTAAACATTCTAGTACTCGGATCCGGATCCGGATCTTCACCAAAATCTAATCCGTTTGTCCTTGTGGCACACCCAATGTGCCCACCAAATTTCACCCGGATCTGTCCACAACGTTTTGAGAAATCCTGTTCACAGACAAACAGAGAAACAGAGAGAAAGGGGTGAAAACATAACCTCCTTCACCTTCGGCAGTGGAGGTAATAAGCTCAGGGGGGATCAAAATGTGAAAAGTTTGGAGGGGGTGGGTGGGGTGGCCAGAGCAGCATGCGGAGCCACTCGTGGAACAGAAATCGGATAAAAACGGAACACAGAGATAGGGCTAGAAATAAAAGTTAAGATTAACAAGGGAACAAAAGAAGAAACTAAACGGAGCCAAATGAAAATAAAACCCAATTGGGGAGAGGAGATAGCGAGCAGGTTATCGACAACACGAGAAGGGGAAATTAAAAATGAAAGAGAGGAGGTTGAAGGACGTGCGGGGGGCGAAAGGCGTGTGAAGAGAGCATTAGATCACAAGTGGTATTGGTGTGAGAATCCGTGCCGGAAGAGTCGGTGAGGCACGATCGTGAGGTGGAGCCGGCGATGGCCACAACAAACAGGTGCGTGGACACCCAGAGTAATGGTGCAAACATGGAGATGGGAGTCCAGTTAACAGAGGTCCGGGTGGGAATTCTCCATGGTGAGGGGTGCATGCCAAGGTGTGTGCGGAGTGTGGACCCCGAGTGCAAGCTGTCTGAACCCACACTCGAGGTCATGGCACGGGTTACCGTGTTGGAGACAGCACGGCCGGTGTGCGAACCACTTTCAATTAACAAATTTTTTAAAGCGACGCTGCATTATGGACATTTCAAGTGGATGTGCATCAATAATATTCTGTGGAAGCTGCTGCCAATCGTCGTGTGACGTGTGGAAAACATTTGGCTCGGGAATTTAGAAAACATGTTAATATGGCAAACAGCTCGTAAATCGGGAGTTATGAAATGTATTTTGCTTTTTTATCTCACAAAGAGAAAGTACAAAACCTTTCGAAGGAACACAGAGTCATATAAAATAACCAATTGCTTTAGAAACCGCCACGAGCGAAAAGGAAACTACAATCGCTCGTACACTGCCGAGGTTCAAAGTTAAAACCTCCACCACAGGATCAGCACAACAAGGCCATGCACCACACACACATAACCAAGAATACAGGTACACACACACACACACACACACACACACACACACACACACACACACACACACACACACAGAGTTCCTTTACAAATCCAAATTTACCCATTGATACCACATCCGTGTGTGCCGTCTACGTACCTCTCCATGCCTGCACATGCAGCGACTTCCCCCCCCCCCCCTCAGGTCGGCTCACTCCGAATCGGATTTATACATGCTACACTTTGGGGAAGCAGTCCTTAATAGCCCACCTATACACGTTCCTCCAACATCCTTGCAGTCCATGCTAACCGTGTACGTGCATCGTGTATTGTATCGCTGTACATACAGCGATATACTCATCCTTTCACTTGCATATGTGCACATGTGCACAGATTCTCAGCAGCACGCTCAACTTCACTCACACCCGCACGCCACGCATGGCTTCTGAGTCACAGCATGTCTGCTCCCCGCATGCCGAAGCACATGTTTCACAAGATGGCCGCGTCATCTCTGCCACGGGGCCATGCACCACGGGGCCATGCACCACGGGGCCATGCACCACGGGGCCATGCACCACGGGGCCATGCACCACGGGGCCATGCACCACGGGACCATGCACTACGGGGCCATGCACCACGGGGCCATGCACCACGGGGCCATGCACTACGGGGCCATGCACCACGGGGCCATGCACTACGGGGCCATGCACCATGGGGCCATGCAGCATGGGCTCGTGCGAGTTCGGTCTGCGAATCACACGCATCACATACATGTAATCAAGCATGCAGGCATGGACACCCCCCCCCCCCCCCAAGGAGAGTCCCTTTACAAATTCAAATCGACCCATTTGTACCACATCCCGATCGAGACACGAACTGTACCGTTATCAACTGCTCGGCAAGTGGCTTAATCACTCAAGCAAGCACTCCAATGAAATTGTTCAAACTGAACGGCTAGCTTGGTAAGCGATAAGAAGCCGATTAGTCTTTTGCAGGTATGTGTCATTACCAAACATTGCCGATTTCTTAACACTTTCAGATTTCACTCCGGATTTCGAGTTATTTAGTCCACGTGATCTGATCCTCCAAACTCAAATTCTATTTCGATGATACGCTTAAATAATGAGTCCGTCCGTGAGAGTAGATCGTGGAAAATCGCATCATATATATATACAGTCAAAGCTCGTTACTATGCCACCTCGCTTCTATGCCACCTCGCTTCTATGCCACTCTCGCTATTATACCACTTTTGCTCGGTCCCGACAAAATTCAATACAAAATAAATTTACTATGCCACCCCCTACTCTCGCTACCATGCCACTACTGTGTGACTGTTAAAAGGCACGAGTCATGAAAAAGTCTGTATTGCGCAGTGCTCGATTATCACACTCACGTCCAAAGGCGAAGCGACGAACTACAGTCCAGCTGCGCACAACATAACTCAATACGTACGCGCATAGTCAGACTGTGTCAAAACACGCGATTCTTCTCCCCGATGCCAGCCACAACAAGCCAATCACAACACGCACAACGAGACACAAAAATGCGCGAGCACACACACAGACACGCAGGCACACGTACAACAGTGACATCATTTTTTTCAAATTCAGCCCATAATGTCAGCTCAGAAACGCAAGCGAACCGACTTTACGCTGAAGGAGAAGAAGGAGATCATCGATGCCGCGAAGAAGGAGCCGAATCAGTCCAAGTTGGCCAGGGAGATTAGCAAGAAATGGGGCGTCGAAGTTAAGAGAACCACCGTGAAGGGCATTCTCAGCAAGAAGGATGCAATCGAGGCTGCAATCAAAGCTGGATTTCCATCGAAGCGCATGAAGTTGACGCAGGCTCACGACCCGAAGCTTGATGAGGGAGTGCTCATGTGGCTGAAGCAATCAAGAGGACAGAATGTGCCTGTCAGCGGCGATCTGATCAAGGAGAAGGCGATGAAACTGGCCGAGCTGAAGCACATCCCAGACTTCATGGCGAGCGACGGTTGGTTGGGCAATTTCAAGAAGCGCCACGGCATCACGTTCAATACAGTGCAGGGCGAAGCTGGAGCGGTGGATTCGCAATCCCTTCTTGAGTGGCAACAACAGGTTCTCCGGCCCCTTACTCGGGCAGTTCTCCGCAGACGACGTCTTCAACCTGGACGAGACTGGACTCTTCTGGCAGCTGCTTCCGAACAAGACCATGGCTTTCAGGGGAGAGCGGTGTACTGGAGGAAAGAAAAGCAAGCAAAGGATCACTCTTCTGGTTGGGGCAAACATGAGCGGCAGCGAGAAGTTCCCTCTTCTGGTGATTGGCAATTCCAAGAAACCCCGTGCCTTCAAAAACAGAGATCCCGGTCAAGTACAAGGCGAACTCGAAGGCGTGGATGACGGCGGAGCTTTTCGAGGAGATGTTGCGTGCGTGGGACGGACGACTCGGCCAGCAGGGACGCAGAGTGCTGGTCTGTCTCGATAACTTCTCTGGCCAACCTCCCAAGCTCGAGCTGAACAACATCCAACTGGTCTTCTTCCCTCCCAACACGACAGCCAATTCGCAACCAATGGATCAGGGAATCATAGAGAACCTCAAGCGCCACTACAAGAAGCTCCTGCTATGCCGCCGGCTTGAGGCCAAAGACGAGGGAAAGGAGTTCAAGTTCACGTTGCTCGACGCTCTACACGTCGCCCGGCGTGCTTGGGAGCAGGTCGTCAAGTCGACGATCAGGAACTGTTTCGCGAAGGCCAAGTTCATCGAAGAGGAGATCCAAACTGAGCCACAGGATGCGGAGCTGCCCGACATCTGGGAAGCTCTGCCTGCCGAGGAAAAGATGCACGAGAACGAGGAGATCGAGCTGTCTGACTTTCTCGAAGCCGACGAGCGCCTCGCGACTGGCGGGTATTTCACGCTGGAGGAGATTGCGGAGGAGATTCTGTGCAGTGAGGAGCCGGTGGAAAGTGAAGATGACGAGGTTACTGTCGAGGAGGAAATCGTTCCGTTCGAGGAAGCCCAGCGCGCTTGTAGCACCGTCCGGAAGTTCATGCAGCAGAGAAGCGGGAAGCCCGGTGTGATGCAAGCGTGCGATCGGCTAGACAACGAGATGCACGAGATCCGCCGAAAGAAGATGCGCCAGCCGACGATTCTTGAAAGCTTTGTGTGTCGTGAATTTCTCGCCATGCCATATGTTAGTGTGTGAACTCTGTTAGTGTGTGTATGTTCTCCGTTCGCTTGGCTTATACAACAGTCGTGCCTTTTACTTGCTGGAATAAATTTTGTCGAAAGATTAACTACAGATGGGTAACTTGAGAAAATAAGGCCGTTTTTACAAAATCTCGTTACTATGCCACTTTTGCTCGGTCCCGACGGGTGGCATAGTAACGAGCTTTGACTGTACATGTAATCACTTCAAATTCCAAATTTGAAAACGACAGCACTTACAAAAGTGATGTACACAGAGATTTGTAGATATGTAGATGAGGCATTCGATGATATGAGTGAGGGGAGTGAAAAAAGATTGGAGTGCTTTATCGTTAAGAAACCGTTGAGACCAGTTCCAAGCCAAGGCATTGTTGAACAAGCCAAAAACAATGGCGAATCAAGACCCCAGCGAGGTGACCAAGGATGAGCCTGTGATAAAGGATATAATTAAATAAGGCTGTTAATTATCTTCAAAAGGGGTGTTTAAATTAACCCAAACATCCATTTTTCACTCATGCACGACCATCGAGTTCCCCAAGTATGCACATAAAGTTTGGAGTCGTTAGGTTTCATGGTTTTGGAGTTATGGAAGAGATGAACGGATGGACTGACGGATGCACACTGACGTTTATTCGGATATATTGTTTACCTTGGCGTCTGTCCATGCATTCATCTGTCTCCTGTTTATGGCGGCCACTTCCCGCGCTGCATTTGAAAAGCTCAACATTCAATTTTGAAATGACTGTACAGTTTAAGCTCCTGTCATTTTGAAATGACAGGAGAACAAGCATGAAAGATGTTGATGCCAAATTTTATTTCGCAACCAGGATATTTTGCCCCCTTTGTATACAAATTGAACGTCCACTGCCCAATGTTCCACCACCATTTCACAGTGGGAGGTATAAGTAGCTCAGAGCTTTGGCTCTGAATGAAACCAAGAGTGCAACACAATTAGTCCATTAAATAATTTAAATTGATAGATTAACTTAAATGAGCCTGGTGTTGGCGCAGTGGGAAGGGCAGCGGCTTGGAATCCAAAAGGTCCTGAGTTCAAGCCCCGTTGAGCCACGGAATTAATACACCAGGGGGTTGACTCAGCCTGTCATCCTTCCGAGGTCGGCAAAATGAGTACCAATATACTGGGCCGGTGTATACCCTGGTTAAAATAGGTGTACCATATCCCTGTGTCGTAAGAGGCGACCAGGGTTGCGTCAGGAAGGGCATCCGGCGTAAAACATGTGCCAAATCACTATGCGGATCATACGGATGATCTGCTGTGGCGAGCCCAAACGGGAGCAGCCGAAAGAAGAAGAAGAAGAAGATTAACTTAAACTTTTACCATCACTGGGGACGGGAACTCTTCCCATCGTTAAATGGCAGAGAGGTTAAAATTGCTGCCCTCAACATCAAGGCAGCACTCTGTGTTTTTGGCACCAAAGGGAATTCCTCACCAAAGGGAATTCCTCGAATGGTCTAAGGTATAGGAAGGTAGTTGTGGTTTGGGGAGACAATCATCACAGCACCAGCGCATAAATGCAGGAATTCCTAAAGGCAGTGTTCTTATCCCAACCATTTTCAATGATCTCATCAATAACCTCCCTTCATCATCAGGTAAAATTTGGGCCTCTTCACTGAGGATTCAGTGTTCAGCACTATTAATCATACCTCTGATAATGAAGCAACAAATTCCTGATGAAGCCTGAAGATGGCAAAAATAATGAAGCAACAAATGAAGCCTGCATGGAGACCTTACCACATCCAGGATTCAGCTGACAAGTCGAAAGTTACATTTGTTCGTGATCAGTGTTGTCTTCCACGATGCCAGTCATTTATTATCCCCATGCTTTTTGAAAAAAAACACCTGGTGGACATTGTAATCGGCAATATGCGTCCGTCCATCTGTCTGTCTGTCTGTCACACTATCTCCTCCTAAACGGTTGGGAGAAATTCACCAAACTATCATGAAACTATGGTAGTTATGATCAACACATGGCAATAAATTGCTAGAGTAGTGCAATTTTTGCCTCCACCAAAAGGTGAAATACCGAAAAATGCAATTGTGGGGATATTTGTAAACCTTTTTAGGTCATCTCTTCGAGCATGACCTTTTTTTTTTTTTTTTTTTTGTATACCTTGGTCGAGGCTCGTATGAGAGCTAACACACAACTCACAGCAAGGAGGCATGAGACAAGAGGGGCGGGAGTGGAAGGGACAAAACATTGGGGAACAGACACAGGTGAACTGTGGAAGGGAGAGGGATGGGGATGGGACGGGGAACATGGCGAGGAGAAGATGGACATTACAGGGACTTTCAGGAAGGAAAGCAGGAGAATTGAAGGAAGTGGGCTTGGGTGGATTATCGGGGGTAGAAAAGATCGAGGATTTGGATGGGGGAAGATAAGAGGTGGTGGTGAACAGCTGTTTTGAAAGCCTGGAGGGAAGAATGGGAAAGAATAGAGTGAGGAAGTTTATTCCAAAGGCGGGAAAAAAGAGGAATGAAAGAGTGAAGATGAGCAGTGATTCATGATTTTGGTAGTTTTACCAGAAGGGGGTTGTTGGCGGACCTTGAGCGCCCTGTGGAAATGTGGTTGGGACAAATCGCAGAGAGAGCAGGGGGGGCAAGGCTGGAGAGGAGTCGGTAGAAGACAGAAAGACCACCGACCAACCTGCGGTGATTGAGTGAGAGGCCCAAAGACTCAGCTTCATTGCGGGAGATGCCAATGATCTTAAAAGCCCTGGTTTCGACAGCGTGAAGTCGAGAAAGGTGGGAGGCAGGAGCACCAGCCCAGAGGGGAGAGCAGTACTCCATCAGGCTACGGACAAAAGCTTTGTAAGTGGTCAGGAGCTCAAGAGGGCCGAGGAAGGACTTTGCACGACGGAGGATTCCCAGTCGGCGACTGGCTTTTGAGGCAAGGTTGGAAATGTGACTTTCCCAGGAAAGGTCATGGCAGATAGTGAGACCCAGAAGCTTGAAAGAAAAGACTTCTTCCAGAGGATTGTTGAGAAAGTGGATGGGGGGGTTTTGTCAACGGTCCTTTCGAAGAGACATAGTGAGAGTGTGAGATTTGTGTGGATTGAAAGACATGTTCCACGTGTTGGACCAGTTTGTGATTTTATCCAGATCTGCAGTGAGCGAAGAAGCTGCTGCTTGCCGGTCTGAGGGATGACAGATGGTACGGCAGAGGGTGGAGTCATCGGCAAAGAGAAATAGAGGATTTTCCAGAGAGTCCGAGAGATCATTGATGAAAACCAGAAAAAGAACAGGGCCCAGAACGCTACCTTGAGGAACTCCAGCCTGCACAGGAAGAGGGGATGAAAGAACTCCATTTAGGGCCACACGTTGACTGCGACAGGAGAGGAAGTCTGCGAGCCATGAGTGGAGATGGGCTTGAATACCATGGGAAGAGAGTTTGGTGAGTAGGGCAGGGTGCCAGACTGTGTCAAAAGCACGTGATCAAAAGACCTAATAATATTGGTGTTGAGAGGAGAGGTGACGATCCGTCCGTCCGTCCGTCCGTTCACAATGAAGTTGAAGCGGGAGATCTGGTCATTAGTGATCCTGATAGAGGTCGATGAAACGTACACGATGGTATGACTTTCAAGGTCACCGAAGGTCAAGGTCAAGGTCACGAGGCCTGTGAAGTTGCGAAAATTACGATTTTCAAATTTTATCTCCTCCACCATTTCTCAAGCAATCTTGAATTTGATTGTAGCATATGAATCTATGGGACAATATCTAAATTTTGGTCGGGCCGGATTTTCGATATTCGCTTTCGATTTCGTGTCACGTGACTTCAAAGTTGGCAAAAAATGCAAAAATGATGATTTTCAAAATCTATCTCCTACATTTCTCAAGTAATCTTGAATTTGATTGTAGCATATGAATCTATGGGACAATATCTAAATTTGGTCGGGACGGATTTTCGAATTTCGCTTTCTTTTTCACGTCACGTGACTTCAAAGTTTGCAAAAACTGCCCTACCTTCAGGAGGCCATATATTTTCTCGCAGAGATGACCGTCACTCCCGCACGGGTGTATTTGTTATTTAAATTAAACTTTGTAAATGCCATCAACATTGGAATATGCATGAGATATTTACCAATTTTGGGGATTTAATCCCCCGGTTCATGCCCCAGGGGAGCACATATTGGGACATTGGGTCACAAGGGGTCAAAACGGGAAAAACAAGCTCAAATGAGCTAAGATCCTCTTAATGATGACATCATAAAAACGAATATGAAGTCATTGTGATGTATCAGGTTTGCGATAAATTATCTGTGCTGATGCCCCGCTTGATTCCTGCAAACAGAATTCAAAAAGCTTGCCTCGTTTCGGAGATAATTTTTTCGGCGATTTCCATTAGCGGAGATATTTTGACGTCATAACTTTTTTTCTTGGAGGACTTTTCAAAATCGGAGATGGTTACTGTCTGCGCAGGGAATTTTTACATATACATGCCAAGTTTGAGGAAGTTTTGATGAAAACTGTAGGCTGTGAAACAAAAAAGTCCACAAGAAGAAGATGAAGAACAGCAACGTGAGTAAGACTTAGAGATCCTCCATGAGGATCTAAAAATTAACTCAAAATTTGATATTAGGTCATTCCTGGTGGAACCTTTTGCCATCTTTCAACTTTGCTTTAGGTGGGAAGCATGGGGATTTGCAATGGCGCGTCATCGATTCGGGTTCGAGTTATAAATATTTTTGGGGTCACTATTGATCAGAAGCTCAAATGGGCCAGTCACATCAACATTGTGGTTACAGGAACAGGACCAAAGTTGTGTACTCTGATGTGAGGAGCAGCAATGTGAGGCAATCCATCCAACTCGGTTTCCATAACAACTACCAGCTCAATGGCCCACACAATCAAGAGTGGAGTCATGCACTGAACTATACCACCTTCAAGTGGCACAATATGCTGATGTGGACAAATATAACAGACCTTTCATCATTGCTAGCCTGGTGTTGGCTCAATGGTTAAGATGGCTGTGTTAAGATCTGAGGGTCCTGAGTTTGAGCCCCTGTTGTGCAGTTGAAATGTGAAATAACATCAGGTGGGTTGACTCAGCCTGTTCATCCTTCTGAAATCAGCAAAATGAGTACTAGCTTACTGGGGTAATAAGCCATTTGAGTATCCTGTGTTGAAGTGGCGACCTATCCAGGACTACTCCTTAGCCAAATTAAACTGCCTTGGCAGCTCTATACACCTCATGGAGTGAAAGGAATGGTTATTATTATAGTTACACACCTCCTTTTTGGTGGTGAATCATGAAACTGGCCAATAAATATATCATATCATCGTTGTATCTTGATCAAACTTTGTCAAATATACTATTTATATCGTACTGGTCAATGTGGAAAATCTACATTCCTGTTTTTTCTTAAGCCAAAGTGTTGAATATTTACAGGAACGACATACAGCGGTCTCAAGAGTCCCATGATGCAGGCAGTAACGGACGAGGCACCATCTCGCACTGTGGCAAACAAACAGGTAGCTTCTGGGTTTAAACATTAAACGCTGGATGCATGTGCCATCCTTAACCCCAAAACCTTCACCCCAGCATCAAAATGTACACATCGCTGACTGTGGAATGTAGAACCTTTTTTTTTTTTTAATCCCAACTTTGTTTCAGAAACTTTGTTTCGCACTGCGGTTTGTTTTGCCATTCTCCATAAAACTATTCAAACAGAGAGGCAGCGATAAGTTGTGTTCGTTGCATCCCCACATACCATGACTCAATGTATCCATTCACTAAACCAAGATTTAACAAAAACATGAATCCTTTTCTCAATGTTATACTGTTTGCCATTTAATCAATTAACAGTCTCTGGTCATCCTATGGGCCTAAAGGACGACTTGTTTAAGTTAGTAGTTTTTCTTTTTTGTTTACACAACTGCAGGAAGCAAACCTGGCTTAGAGTCACTTCCAAAAATCATTGAACTCCACAGTGGGGAATATCTTTCTGGTCCAGCATGAGAATGTCTCTTTATTGTCTCTATAATTAGACAATCATAGTCCAACGTGTGAGCAGTGGATTCGGTGAGAAATGATCGATTGCTTCTGTAAAGTACGTGTGACAGATGGACTTGGGCAATTAAGATTACAAGTGGGCCCGTTCATCCATTGGACCAAATTTTCATGGGTCTTCAGGCCTTGCAGCATACCTGTCTGCTGTCCTGCTTGAGCATTAGCTTGATGTGCTTAGGGCAGGGCAGAGATTACACATTCGTTATTATTATTGCCAAATGATACCACTCATATTATTGTTGTTAATAGTATTAGTATTAATTAATATATGCTTTCTTACAATGTTATCATGCTTTTTGTGGTTTATTTTGTAAATACAAAGTCATGCCATGGAAGGACCTATTAAGCTGCTCGATACACCTCAATATGGCGCGTCGTTAAGACATGGGAATTATTCTGGAGTCTTTGTCGTCAAATAGCCTAATCAACTCAGGAGATCATGACTATCATTTTGGTGTATCACACTCCACATCAGAAAGCTTCAGAAGAACTCCACAAAAAACATGCCACACACACACACACACACACACACACACACACACACACACACACACACACACACACACACACACACACACACACACACACACACACACACACACATACACACACACACACACACACACAAACACACACACACACACACACCTCGTTTTTAGATCCTCGTGGAGGATCTCGAAGTCTTCCTCACGTTGTTGTTCTTGTGGACATTTTTGTTTCACAGCCTACAGTTTTCATCGAAACTTCCTGAAACTTGGTGTATATATTATTGTGGTTGAGGAAATTCGCAAACCACCATTCAGGTCCCGTAGGTGAGATATCTCTGTAAGTACATGTGTAGTTAGCCCCAAACCCGTTGTTTAGAGGGAATAAATGTGATTCATTCGGGCTGCGACCCTTTAAGATAGCCGTTTTTCTGTTCTATCTTTATTTTGAACCAACCACGTCTCAACCGCCATCACACAACAACCACCAACTGCAACGCCGCTTCACAACAACAACAACGCCAACAGCCACGACCTTAACCTTCGCAGCTCGCTCCCGCAGGCGTCGCGTCGCCGCCATTCCGGGCGTCGCCGTGGCCGGGGACCGCCACTTTAGACCCTCCACCACCTTCGCCTCTCCTTCTGTGGCCATTCCCGCACAGCTTGTGGGCACCGAGCGTCAGGCTGTCCTGGACTCGTACAGGGCGCGCGCTGAGCCGCGGGTACAAAGTGCGGCCTTTCCGAGGAGCAGTCGGATCAGGAATGATACACGCCCACTTCAGATCCGTCGTATCAGCAAGCGCGGGGCGATTTGGCCCCGCCTCCAGGCGCGTCAGAGTAGAATCGATATATGCAAATTCGAAGATCAGGGGAGGTTCACGCCCACTTTTCCTCCGTCCAATGGGCGAGAGTGGCTCTGCCCCGCGCTCATCCTGATCCGGAAATTTGCATATGGGTTCTCCTGCCGTACTATAAAGCGCCGAGCGCGGGGTGAATTCAGTCAGTTTTGGGCTCGGGCGAGTTGGAGAGGTGTGGCGGCGGCGGAGTGTGGCAGCAGCAGTCAAGACGGGTCTGGAGGAGAGTCGGAGTCTGTCGGGGTTCGGAGTCTGTCGGGGAGCTGCAGAGAGGGGAAGCCGGGAGCGCGGTCGAGGTCGCAGTGGAGTCGCTCGTCGCGGGACCCAAGCGAGCCAGCTATCCTCTTTCCCCAGAGCATCAACAATTCCCCCCTTCCCCCCCCCTCCGCGCTGAGATAGTGCGGAAAGGGGGCCCCGTTCCCACCCCATTCCAAGCAGTGCCAACGAAACCCGCGGAGGAGCGCGGAGTCGGGGCACCGCCGCGGCATTTGCGGCTCATCACAAGACGGGTAGGCTCCACCCGGTCTCGCGCCCACAGGCCCGTCTGTCCCCTTGTTGAGGGTGGCCATTTTCTTTTGCTTTTGAGTATATGTGTTGTCGGCGCCGTCTGTAAAGTAAAACTGTGGAAGTGTTGCCGTGTGCTCGCGTAGTCGGTAGTAGATCTGCATTGTTGTGTTTCTTTTGTTGCAATTGCTTTTGGTGCATAATTGTTGTAATTGTATATGTGTGCTATCCGTGTGCCGCGGAATAAATGTGCCTTATGTTGAACTGTTTTTCCCGTTTCACTTCATCTTTTCTTTAATTGAATCTCCATCTTACTTCACGTAAAGGGTTGGTAGTGGGCTAAATACGCCCGATAATTAATCGGAACCATCGAGGTCGACGATAACACAGCTCGGTTATCCCGATAGTACGGAACGGGTCGCTTAAAGTGGCCCGAGTCCGGAGTCGACCTGCGGCGAGGTGCGATCGCCCGGTCTACCCTCCGTGTGGGTACTTAGGTAGGTCGAATTTGGCGAACAACCCTATCCCACGCGGGGGGCCGATTGGCACGATCGTGGTGAGGCCGAAAGGCCCACCCGTCACTAGTTCCCGGCGTTAGTCCGAGAGGGTCACGAAAGAATTGTCCGTCCGGTGGGCGACGTGCCGCGATTCGAGTTACGTGGCCGCTCGCACGCCGGCGGGCGCGAATTCGCAACACTGGTGTCAGGTCGTGGGACACAAACCCATCCCCCTCCTCGCGGCACTGGTGTCGGAGAGCGGGAAAACGGGCTCTCCTGTCTCCAGCTAAATTCACGGGAATCCGTCCAGGGGTGAGAGGAGCGACCCCCGATTCCCTCCAAATTACGAGCGATTCAAATTAACCCTTTACGAGAAATAAGATGGCGTCTCAAGGCGAGCGGGAGCCGGGGGTATTAGAAATGGATTTAGAATGTGTAGAATCCATGGTCCAGGATGAAAACCCCGAGCGGGAAATGTTGGTTGTGCAGGAACACGAACTCCCCCAACTGAACCCAGAGCCCGAAATAGGTGCGGCGGCGGCCGCGGTGTATGACACCTTCCCTCCCCCTCTCCGCCAAAACCCCCCTAATCCTTGCCGAATCGGCTCAGCTGAGTGCGCCCGACATGGCCCAGCTATGCGCCATGCTGGCAGGAATCAGTGGGGACATGCACGAAATGAAAACAAAAATGGATACAAACACAAACTAAATAAAAGGCATGAACAAGCAAATGAACGAAGTGAAAACGAAAATGGATACAAACACAAACGAAATAAAAGGCATGAACAAGCAAATGAACGAAGTGAAGGCGAATATGGAAACAAACGCACTCAAAATGAAGGAAGAAATGAAAGAACTGCGGGGTGAGACGCAGAACATGGGCCGAAGCCTGCAGGCTGGCATGAAGGCAGTAACCAGGGAGCTTAAAATGGTGACTCCACGTGTGGCCCGCGGTGGGGGGGGTGACAAAATAATTCGGGAGACGTGTTGGGCGAGGGTAGTGACGGTAACCGAGAGGGAAAAACTAATTGGGGTGACGGAGACGTGCACGAGGGAGATAACAAGGGAAGAGACGGAAATAATAGTTGAGACAAGGGAGATAACGGAAGAGACGGAAATAATAGAGACACGGAAGATAGAGGATGAATTGGACGGGGTTAGAGACGCGCACACATACACGGAGGTAGTGGAGGATAATGGGGGTGAGCTCGCGGAACGTGTAGGGACCCGGTGCGAGCAGCTGGATAGCCTCCTCCAGAAGGGAGTATGCCCCCTTGAGGCGAGTCACGACCAGGTGGGTTCGGTCATGCTTTGCGAGGTTGAGGGGACGGGTGCTGTGGACAGGTGCACGGAAAGCTTGGGGGTATAGAGGCCCCGGAGACCCTTGTGGGGACACGAATCCCCAGTGTGGTTGTCCCGATGTGTGTGGTGCAAGGTGTGAGTGCGTCCCCGTGTGTGGAAGCAACCCCGTGTGTGAGTGGTGTGGTGGTGAGTGTGCCAGAGTGCATGCTTCCCAGCACGCGGTGTGTAAAAGGGGCACCGCAAGTGGAAGAGGCCGTGTGTGTGAGTGAAACGGCCAGTATGAATGGAGCACCACGTGTGAGTGGTATGGGTAGTGTGAGGGAAATGGCATGCAGAAGTGAACGGCCGAGTGCAAGGGAGACCGTGTGTGTGAGAGAGCGGTATGTGAGGGAGATGTCGGTTGGCATGCGGGAGCACGCAGCCGCGTCTCCCGGTGTGAATGTGATGGAGTGGAGTGTGAGCGTTGTAACACGCAGGTGTGCGTGGGTGGAATGGCGACGACGACGGTGACATGTGAGGGACAAAAGCCGAGTAGCGGCTGTAGCTGTTTCGGGGACCGCGCCGGGTTCACCCAGCAGCGAGCGCGAGGTCCGTGCAGTGCAACGCACGAGGCCCCCACGTGCTCGCTTGTGGGAGTGAATCCCGGTCCGGAAACGAGCTCGGTGAATGTTGCCGATCCCGCGACGGACAAAGTTTAGGCAGGTAAACGGATTTGGACCGGACGGGTTCTCCACGCGGGCGTGTGTGTTAAGCTCCAACGGGCAAAGCACATGTGTTCGCGTGGGGAACCCCTCGAGACGTGAGGCTTGTGGTTTTTTTATGCGCCGGGTGACGTCATGGCTGCGTGTGTGTGGTTGGAATCCGGCAGGAGGGTGAATCCCTGCCGGATGGTACCGTCCAAGAGGGACGAGGGACGCGAACAGCTGCCATGACGTCACGCCACACGTGCGCGGCTGTGAATTGCTGCGCAGGTTGTGAATTTCCGCGCTGGTGCTGCGCGATAAAAAAAAAAAAAAAAAAAAAACAGCAAGCCTCGCTTTCGGGTGAACAGGATTCCCTGGGCAAGGGGTGGAAGACCCCCATACCTGGGCACAGGATGAAACTAGTTAGGGGGAAGGGTTAGCTTAAGGCCCGGTCACACCTTGACGTTTTAGCCAACGTATGCCGATTTTTGAATTATTTTTTCTAAAACGTTGGCACACGTTGAATACGTTATGGGTAAGTTTTGATAACATTGAGAGCACGCTGAAAAACACTGCCAGACGTCGTTGTACGCTGGCTTTAAACGTTGTACTTTTTGGTTGTCCTCAAATTTTTTCATGCTTGAAATTTCACGACGTATGCCGGCGTATGACTCACATGTTCCGCTACGCTGGCCACAAGTTGTATGCAAGGTCTGCGATCGTTGACAGACGTCAACACATGCTACTTGTAAGTTAATCATAAGTCGAGACACGCCGAGGTAATGTTTAGCGTACCCGAAACTTATTTCTAACCTATGATTAACATGTTGTTGGCACGTTATGCGATGGTTGCCACACATCGACAGACATTACTTTTAAGTTACTCATAGGCTGAAAGACGTCGGTATAATGGATCGTCCTTGCGTCAGCGTCCACGGCCACGGCCAGGACACTTATTTGCAGCATTCTTCAAACTTTTCTTCGGCATGACGAGGATGTTCACACTTCGATGTCTAGCTTGGCTATGATTCCAATTGTCCATCAGCAGCGTCTATTTAAAATAGTCGAGTTTGAGCGTTTTAACACGTTCAGAAGAAACGCTTCAAATTTCAAAACCCCAGCGTTAAAAAAACAAAGGCGAGTGACAGCAATTTAAATCGTTCATTGTAAACAATGAAAATAGTTGAGTGGTACCGTTTAAAAGTCGTTGAGTGTAAAAAAAATCCAATTGTTGAGCACAAGCGTCGACTTTCAATAGTGGAGATGCAGCCATTTAAATCGTTGAGTGGCAGCCTATGAACAGCAAACCCTACGTCACTGGCAAAGATAAACTGCCGCACGATATGGATAAGTAAGGCTATCGTTGGGCATAGTTTGTGAATGCCGGCTTCACGATAATTATTCGTTGGTATGTCGTATCTATAAGTAATCAAAGCGCTCTATGCACATTATTAGTTCATTGTGCATTTGTCCAACCCGTTATGAATAGACCTAAATCGTAAAAACAAGCTATAGCTCATTGTTGAAAAAGCCCCATAAAAAATTAGCCACGAAGAACTTTGAACAATGGTGCAAAGATGTCTCCTACCCGTGGACACGCGGACGCAAGGAGGATCCATCATAACCCACACCCTCCCCCTCACACTCACCTACTACTGCCAACATGAACAAACTACTACTAATACTAATACTGATACTGTTACTGCTGACATGGACATCGACTCAAAAAGGACTCGAAAACACTGTTGGGTTCCCCTTTTATGAGCAGCATTTTTATATACCAATTCCCAAAACCGCTGGGAACACGTTTTTATATGACAGTTGTAAGCTAGAAACAAGTTAATTTTTTTTTTTTTTGTCGACCGGAAGACGTCATTGGAATACGTCTACATACGTCGATGTGTGTTGGGACTACGTAAAGAATTGGTTCAAAGCACGTCAAACATAAGTTAGAAATAAGTTTCGCGTAAAAAAGACATTACCGCGACGTGTTTCGACTTATGAGTAGCTTATAAGTAGCCTTTGTGGACGTGTGTAAGCGTTCACATATCGCGTGTAAAACTTATCCCCATCGCATGCGGAACGTGTGTCATACGCCGAGTACGTCGTAAAATTTTGAACATGTTCAAAATTTCTTGACGTACTCTACTTACTACGACGTATGATAGCGTACTTTAGCGTTCTACTCACGTATACCAAACTTACTCATACCGTATTTGACGTGCCCCAACGTTTTAGACACATTTTTCTTAGGTCGGCATACGCTGGCAAGATCGCCAAGGTGTGACCGCGATGTTGTCACTTCCATTTCTACGGCAGTTATGATTCGAATCGTTATGCGTCAGCCTTTTAATAGGCTACGTCACGACATCGTCGGCGATGCGTGCAACGCGCTCTGCCTAATTTAGACTATCGTTGGGCATCAGTTGTGTAGGCCGACAAAAGGTTCAGCATTCGTTGGTATAAGTTATCTATAACACAACGAAACGTTCTGTGTCCATTACCAATGCGTTATACATAAGACCAAGTCGCTATGAATACATCCAAATCTGTAAAAAAAAACATCAAAAGTTCAACGTAAGCCAGCGTTTTACATACATTTTAATACGTTGCCATCGCTGGCTAAAACATCAAGGTGTGACCGGGCCTTTAGTTAGACTGGCTCCATGGGGCAGGGGTAAGTCCTCATGGGGCCCGTGGAATGGATTAGTTAGAGGGATTTTAGTCGAGATTTAGGATGGAAAAATGGGAAATGACATTTTGGAGACATGGACAGACTTGTGAATGTGTAGAGGGGACGTAGTTTAGCTACGTAGTGTTAAATGGAACGTGCTATAGTTTAAGAGACGACGTGGGAGCACGAGTTAGTTCGGGGAGGTCGTTAGAAGGGTGGCAGAATTCAGCGGTGTGTGTGTTGAAGAGTTGGTGAGTGAGGTGGAAGCATGTGCTTGGTGAGTGAGTGAGGCCAGCGGGTCTGTGTGAGTGGAGCGAATGGGGAATGCATGGTGCGATGAGTGATTGGGGGGAGGAGTGACTCCCGCCCAAGGGACCCCGGGGTCAGTGTAGAGTGAGTTAGCTGGGTTAGTCAAATTTACAAAATGGAGGTCGTTCTGCTGTCGGAGGGAAAGTAGGCTCGATACCCATTTGGAGGGGTGCAGGAGCCCTGTTGACGGGCTGGGAGCGTGGCTGCGAAAGGTGAGTATCGCTGAGTGGGTACCCCGGGTACCAGGCGAGTTGGCCGTAGTAGGCCAAGGGCCCATGGGGGGCCGGGGATAGCGTAGTGGGCACGGGTGTGCCCACTTGGTGCGGGGGCCCGGGGCGCCATTAGCCGCGTGGGCAGTGTTGTGGGCACGGGTGACCCTCGGAAAGGGGCCCGGGAAGCCAGCCTGCCACGTGTGCGTTTCAGGGGAGGTGCCATGGGGGGCAATTCCCTGGTGTTTAGGGAGCTGGTAGGCTCGGAGGCAGTGTAGTGCCCGGGGGTGCCATCGTATGGGGAATCGGCAGAGGGTCGTGCCTGCCAAGGGGAGCCACGCGTCCCAGCCATGAGACCGTGTGAGGGCACGGAAAGAAAATTGGGGGGCAAGGCCCGAAATTGTGAGGACACCAACACAGGCGACGGGAATCTGGGTTGTTAGAACCAATAGTTTAAGCGAGAGGCGCTTGTTGAAAGCCCCGGGGTAGTTTAACAGTTAAATGGATAGGGTAGAATAGGAAGTGTACCCCTCCGCACCATCCATCCCTTCGCTCTCGTTGTGGGCCGCTGGACCCACTTTGTGTTATAGATCGCTGAAGTCTGGGGAGGCCATCCTGAGGCTTGAACTGGGCCTCGACACAGGACGGAGGTAGCTCTCCCTTGTTCCCCTCCGGGAAGGGAACGTAGGGGTTGGGAGTAGGCTTGGATGATAGGTTAGCCGAACAGAGAAAGTAAAGGGGGTTAGGGGACGAATTATAGTGGGGAAGTAAAAATAAAAACAACAAAAAAATAAGTTGGGGCTAAATTGGGTTTGACAAATTAAGGGAGTGGGTATGTACAGTGACACGCAAAGGCGATAGGTGGGAGGGAGACAGTAGGCAGGTCCGAGCCCGCCGTCTGAGTGGCCAGCACCACCGCACTCCCTCCACCAACCTCCACTGCAAGGCAAAGGCCGGCCCACTTCAACGGCAGCTGTTGTGTTGCTGCAAGGCCTGGGCCGGCCCACTTCATCTGCCGGCTGGCTGTTTTTCTTCAAGGCCTGTGCCGGCCAGTTCGTCTGCCGGCTGTGTTTGCCTGCAGCGGCCTTCTTCTGCAGGCTGTGTTGCCTGCTCACCTTTGCCATGCCATGCCCACTGCCCATGTTCACCAGCCCCCGTTCAATTTTGCTTTGCCCCCCCCCCCCCTGTTCATTCCCATGTGCGCCAGGATCAAGGCAACAGTTTGCAAGCTGCAAGAACTGCCCTGTTGGCAGCTACAACACGGGCCTGCAGTGGCGGCCCATGCACCGTGTTTGCGTCCATCCATCCATTCATCCATCCATCCATCCGTTGTGTTCATTGCGTGTGCCACTTGAGCTGGCACGGAGACTGCGTTTGTGCAGCCCATGCACCGTTGTGGTTCACTGGGTTCATTTTAAAAAGGGAAGGCCTTGGACTGCGTGTGAGCAGCCGGCCATGTTCCCTGTCACCTGCATTGTTTGAGCCAGAGACTGCATGCGATCAGCCTGGCTCCCTGCTAACTGCTTTCTTTTTGCAGAATCCATTGATCCTGGGCCATGGTTTAGTGTAAAATTTGTAAGTTAAGGTTAAGATGTACTGTACATATGAGTGCGCCACCGGCATGACTGTTTTAGCGCCGGCAATTTTATTTAAGTCGTCCGTGTGAGTGGGTTTGTTTAGTTAGTTACTCAGCCCTCAGGTTATTTATTTTGGGGACACGAATACCATGAATGTCGCACTCAGGGATCCGTAGGTAAAACGTACTAGGGGAGAACTACACATGATGGCACATGAAAATTTGACGACTCGGGACGAGTCTGTAAAAAGGGGAGGGGGTAGTGTTGTGGTTGAGGAATTTCACAAACCACCATTCAGGTCTTGTAGGTGAGATATCTCTGTAAGTACATGTGTAGTTAGCCCAAACCCGTTGTTTAGAGGGAATAAATGTGATTCATTCGGGCTGCGACCCTTTAAGATAGCCGTTTTTCTGTTCTATCTTTATTTTGAGCCAACCACGTCTCAACCGCCATCACACAACAACCACCAACCGCAACGCCGCTTCACAACAACAACAACGCCAACAGCCACGACCTTTACCTTCACAACTCGCTCTCGCAAACATCGCATCACCACCATTCCAAGCGTCGCCATGGCTGTAAACCACCACAATAAACCCTCCACTACCTTCACATCTTCTTCTGCGGCCATTCCCGCACCACTTGTGAACGCCGAGCGTCAGGCTGTCCTGGCCTCGTGCGGGACGCGCGCTGAGCCGCGGGTGCAAGAAGCGGCCTTTCCGAGGAAAAGTCAGATCAGGAATGATACACGCCCACTTCTGTTCCGTCCTATCAGCAAGCGCGGGGCGATTTGGCCCCGCCTCCAGGAGCGTCGGAGTAGAATCGATATATGCAAATTCGAGGATCAGGGGAGGTTCACGCCCACTTTTCCTCCGTCCAATGGGCGAGCGTGGCTCCGCCCCCGAGCTCATCCTCATCCGGAAATTTGCATATGGGTTCTCCTGCCGTACTATAAAGCGCCGAGCGCGGGGCGAATTCAGAGAGTTTTGGGCTCGGGCGAGTTGGAGAGGTGTGGCGGCGGCGGAGTGTGGCAGCAGCAGTCAAGACGGGTCTGGAGGAGAGTCGGAGTCTGTCGGGGAGCTGCAGAGAGGGGAAGCCGGGAGCGCGGTCAAGGTCGCAGTGGAGTCGCTCGTCGCGGGACCCAAGCAAGCCAGCGATCCTCTTTCCCCAGAGCATCAACAATTCCCCCCTTTTTCCCCCCCGTGCTGAGATAGTGCGGAAAGGGGGCCCCGTTCCCACCCCATTCCAAGCAGTGCCAACAAAACCCGCGGAGGAGCGCGGAGTCGGGGCACCGCCGCGGCATTTGCGGCTCATCACAAGACGGGTAGGCTCCACTCGGTCTCGCGCCCACGGGCCCGTCTGTCCCCTTGTTGAGGGTGGCCCTTTTCTTTTGCTTTTGAGTATATGTGTTGTCGGCGCCGTCTGTAAAGTAAAACTGTGTAAGTGTTGCCGTGTGCTCGCGTAGTGGGTAGTAGATCTGCATTGTTGTGTTTCTTTTGTTGCAATTGCTTTTGGTGCATAATTGTTGTAATTGTATATGTGTGCTATCCGTGTGCCGCGGAATAAATGTGCCTTATGTTGAACTGTTTTTCCCGTTTCGCTTCGTCTTTTCTTTAATTGAATCTCCATCTTACTTCACGTAAAGGGTTGGTAGTGGGCTAAATACGCCCGATAATTAATCGGAACCGTCGAGGTTGACGATAACACCGCTCGGTTATCCCGATAGTACGGAACGGGTCGCTTAAAGTGGCCCGAGTCTGGAGTCGACCTGTGGCGAGGTGCGATCGCCCGGTCTACCCTCCGTGTGGGTACTTAGGTAGGTCGAATTTGGCGAACAACCCTATCCCACGCGGGGGGCCGATTGGCACGATCGTGGTGAGGCCGAAAGGCCCACCCGTGACTAGTTCCCGGCGTTAGTCCGAGAGGGTCACGACAGAATTGTCCGTCCGGTGGGCGACGTGCCGCGATTCGAGTTACGTGGCCGCTCGCACGCCGGCGGGCGCGAATTCGCAACAATATGTAAAAATACCCTGCGCAGACAGTAACCATCTCCGATTTTGAAAATTCCTCCGAGAAAAAAAAGTTATGACGTCAAAATATCTCCGCCAATGGAAATCGCCGAAAAAATTATCTCCGAAACTAGGCAAGCTTTTTGAATTCTGTTTGTGGGAATCAAACAGGACATGAGCAGAGATGAATTACCGCACATACGATACATCACTACGACGTCATATCAATTTTTATGACGTCATTCCTATTTTTTGACATTTTTTTGTTTCACAACCCAGAGTTTTCATTGGATCTTCGTGAAACTTGCCGTGTATATGCAGAAAGCCCACGCGCAGGCAGTAACCATCTCCGATTTTGGAAATTCTTCCTTGAAAAAAGTTGACATCATTTCGCCGCTAATGGAAATCGCCTCTACCATTATTTCCGAAACTAGGCAAGCTGTTTGAATTTTGTTTGCGGGAATCAAGCCGGGCATTAGCACAGATAATTTATCGCAAAACTGATACATCACAATGACGTCATTTTCGTTTTTATGAATTCATCATTGAGGACGAGGATCTTAGCTCATTCGAGCTTGTTTCATACACATCTGCTTCCAACACTTATATCACACACACACACACACACACACACACACACACACACACACAATAATAATGATAAATAAAGTAAAAATAAAAAACACACAAAACAAACACACACACACACACCCAAACTGAAAAAAACACACATACTCATCCATACAAAGAGGCAAAAACAAACAAACACACGAACAAAAAACAAACACATACACACACTTTCCCGATTGCATGGATCATCAGCTGTGCACCTTTCCTCCTCGAGGTTTCGATCCTTTCAGCCAAGAACCTCTCCAAATGGCGGATCCACAACCTCGGTCATGGATCCACATCAGTAGATTACCTACATCAGTAGATCCACAACCTCCGTCGTGTCCAGGTAGTCAGTCAACCCATACTTTTCACAAATACACAATTATCAAATAAATACATAACACACACACACACACACACACACACACACACACGCACGCACGCACGCACGCACGCACACACACACACACACACACAACCTCATCCATTTATAGTATATATATATATATATATATATATATATATATATATATATATATATATATATATACATACAGTAATGTGGAGCTGTCTGGGTACTGGAACTGCACGTGGTAGTTTGCATGTATCTTTGACATTGTGCGGCTTATGCTACATCGTCAATGACTATCTACCATCTCACGGTGAAACATATGTCGGTTGAATGGTTGCATAGCTTTGGAATTGCCTGTAATTGTGCCACATGCCAATCCTTTCGCATTTTTTGTGGAACTTTTGGACAAGTTGGATAATTCTTCTTTAAATTACACAAGTTTCATCGCAACTGGGAACAATTTATTAGTGAACCTTCCATACATCAGGTGAAGTGTGTGTTGTGTTGTGTGTACAGGGTGGTCCAAAATGATGTGCAACTTTTCAAACAGCTGTCATAATTTTACTAATATGACCAGATTTTTATTTCCAAGTCGCCCAAAGAACAATGTTTACAGTTTTTTTCCATAGACATTTCAACCACGTTGAACAATTTCTCTGTGCCCCAGCAGATGCTCATTTTGTGGACATTTTGCAATGAAGACATATGTTTCGACACAAAGGCAGTTTTGTCGGCTCTATCCAAATGCAAGAATGCCACAAGACAAAACCATCAGATGTATTGTTGAAAAGCCAAGAGACACTGGAAGTGTGAAAGACCAAATTAAAGGACACAGTGGTGGAAAACCTTCAGCTCGACAAGATAGAGGTTTGTAAGAGAAGCTTTGCAGGCTTCTCCAAAAAAGTCGACAAGCCGACTTGGAAAGCTGATGGGAATGTTTCGCACGACCGTTGGCAGAATCATAAACAACCATCTGAAACTGCATTGTACAAGATACAGTTACTTCAGCAACACTGGAAAATAAATAACAGAGAGAGGTTCGTATTTGGCACTGCCATTGCCCAGCAGATTGAAGAAGACCAGGATTTTCTAGACATATTTTCAGTAATGAGGCACACTTCTCAGCTCAACGATCACGTGAACAAACAGAACATGCGATTTTGGTCAGAACACCAACCACACGAACATATGGAACAACTAATTTCTGCAGCGAAAGAAACAATTTGTTGTGCAATCAGTCATTGTGGTATAATAAGACCTTTCTTCTTTGAAAGAAATAAAGACATCACGATGAATTCAGTCATCTTCCAGCAAGACGGTGCACACCGCATACATCTTATGGTGCTTTGGAGATTTTGGGATGATATTTCCCGGGTGATCAACTCATTTCTCGATGGACGTACAACTCATGGCTTCCCTGCTCCCTGACTACTACATATAGGGGTCCCTCAAAGCTAAAGTCGACAAAAATATCCCCCAAACACTGGAGGAGTTGATAAATAACATCAGATGCATACTAGTTCCAGTTGTCAGGTGAGTCGACAACTTCAGTGTCCATGTGGAAACTGTCATCCAGAGGTGCAGTGGTGGATTAAGCACTTCATCAACTACTTACGATATTTCTCCTTATTGCTTGTTGAAGCATGGATTTTTTAAACATAAAATAAACCAAAAAAAATTAACAAATCCTGTGTATTATTCGACAAAAACAAATAAAACTGACCAACAAAAAAATAGATTGCAGTTAAATAAAAAGTTGCACATCATTTTGGACCACCCTGTGTGTGTATATATTGTTGCTGGACCGGGTATCGGCCACGAGCACGACCACCAGATGGAGCTGCTGAGTCGGCTCGACCGATCACCCGGAATGTATAGGTCGTCCCCCGGATAACTCCGGAGCCGACGGGTCCTCTATCGGACCGAACTCGCCAATAGATAGATCACGTGGGGTAGGGTCGATTGCCAATTTCAATTTACCTAAATACCCACGTGATCCAAACTACAGGGAAAATTCACCCACGGCCGACTTTGTCCGAATCGAGTTGCTATCGCCGACTCGGATCCGGCGTAACCGAGCGGAATTACCAAAGTCGGGCCGGGCCAAATGAACAATTTACCGACACTAATCCTCAAACACGCGTCATGTCGAACCAATGAAAGAAACACAAAACGAGCTGATACATTGAACAAATAGGGATACTTATTTACAATAGGCAGGGAGGGGACCACAAAGAGCAGAGTTAAACCGATTAAAGCAAGGCAAATAATGTACAGCAAAAACACTTATACATTTCACTATTTATCAGACGGGCCCACGGACAAACACACACACACACACACACACACACACACACACACACACACACACACACACACGAAGTGGTGGCTGACGCCTACATTTCGGACTTCAGCTCGGAGGATAGTGGAGCTGAAGACCAGGGTCTACCTTGGACCTGTCCGCCTCGTGCGGTCTTCAGGCTGACTCGGTCCGGTGAGAGGCGAGCCAAACCCGGCTTCCCGAACTCCGCTCGGCCGGCGCCCATCCTGGCCACCAAAACCTCGACTCCGTTCTCTCTGGCGACGACACGCAACCCTTCCAGCTCCGGCGGCGGATGGTCCCTTACAAGCTCAATCCTCGGGAGGAGGAGGAAGAAGACGTTCCAGATGGCAGTGGCAAGACCAGTCCAGGCCTTCAGAGACAAACGCTCCCGCAACACGAGCGCTCCAACACGATGAGCGCTCCAGCAAGATCAGCGCTCCTTCCTTGCTTCACACTGGCTGGCTTCTCTCTCGCTTGCTCCCTCCCTTCGCTTCTCCGTGGCTGGCAAGCTGGCTGCTCCTCCTCACTGCTCGCTTCTCACTGCTCTCTTCTCTCTCTTTTATGCGCTCCGGCGCGCTCAACCCTCCCCCTCCTGGCGCGCGGGGAAAATCGCGGGGCTGCAGCACTGCTCTAACAGTCACTTCTGTTTACGTCGCTAAAGATGTAGTTTTCCTAACTATAAAAATAAATCACAGCGCATTTACATTGATTTACCCATTAGACAGGGGACGGGAAGCTATCTATAAAACACATACTTACCGAAATAACTGAGCTATAGGAACCTGGACGTTGTGTGTGATAGGTTTCCAAATTCGCAACAATATATATGTAGATATACAGATATATATATATATATATATATATATATATATATATATATATATATATATAGATATATATATATATATATATATACATATATATATATACATATTGTTGCGAATTCACGCACGCGGGCGTGCGATCGGCCATGTGACTCGCATCGCGGCACGTCGCCCACCGGACGGACAATTCTGCCGTGACCCTCTCAGACTAACGCCGGGAGCTAGTCACGGGTGGGCCTTTCGGCCTCACCACGATCGTGCCAATCGGCCACCTGCGTGGGATAGGGTTGTTCGCCAATCTCGACCTTCCAAAGTAGGTCCAGTCCAGTCCAAATTCGTTTCCCTGCCTAAACTTTGTCCGTCCGCGGGATAGGCAAATCCACCGCTGGCATTTCCAGACCGGGCTTCACTCCCACAAGCGAGCACGTGGGGGCCTCGTGCATTGCACGGCACGGACCTCGCGCTCGCTGCTGGGTGAAGCCGGCGCGGTGCTCAAAACAACTACGGCAACTACCCGGCCCTCGTTCCTCTGTCGCCGTCGCCGTCGCCATTCGACCCACGCACACCTGCGTGTCACGACGCTCACACACCACTCCATCACATTCACACCGGGAGACGCGGCTGCGTGCTCCCGCATGCCGACCGACATCTCCCTTGCACACAGCGACCTTGCACACGCTGTCTCTCTCCTTACACTCGGCCGCTCACTCACTCTTGCCGTTTCCCTTGCACACACCATACCACTCACACAAGCGGGGGCACTCACCCGCGGTGTCTCACTCACACACCGTGCCTCATCCACACACGGCGTGCTGGGAAGCACGCCCTTCGGCACACTTGCCACCACACCACTCGCACACAGGGTCGCTTCCACACACGGGGGCACACTCACACCTTGCACCACACACACCAGGACAACCACACTGGGGATTTGTGCCACCCGAAAGGTTTCCGGGGCCTCCATACCCCCCAAGTTCTCCGTGCACCTGTCCACAGCACTCATCCCCTCGACCTCGCAAAGCACGACTGAACCCGCCTGGTCGTGACTCGCTTCAAGGGAGCAGAGCGGCTCCCTCCGTTCCCGAAGGAGGCTATCCAACTGCTTGCACCGGGTCTCTACACGTTCTGCGAGCTCCCCCTCATCGCCCTCCACTAACTGTGTGTGTGTGTGCTCGTCACTAACCCCGTCCAATTCACTCTCTCTCTCCCTTGTCTCTGTACATTTATTAGCTTCTGTTGTCTCCTCGTGTCTATTAGTCTCTGCTTCTTTCTGGCGTCTTTCCCTTATCTTTACGTAGGTCAACCTTGCTTTCTCCTTAAGTCGCTCCCGTCCTTCCCTCTGTTTCACTCCTTGCTCTTTCACGATCTCCGCGTACCTCATCCTTGCTTTCCGTCTTAATTGTTCTTTTCTCTCCCTCCCAATTCCTTTCACCTCGTGTCTTATCTCCCTCGTGCACGTCTCCGTCACCCTCATTAGTTTTTCCCCTTGCGTCACCGTTTCCGTCACCTCCACGCGTCTCGCCCAATACGTCCCCCGAATTAATTTCTCCTCACCCGCCTCCACCGCGGGCCTGACAGCCGTTGCACTCCCTCCGAGCTCGTTCGTTCCAGCACGTGGCGTCGCCATTTTGAGCTCCACTGCCCGCATTTCGCTCCTCGCCATTGCCATTAGGCCTGCCTGCAGGCCACGGTCTATTCGCTGCATCTCACCCCGCAGTGTTTGCGTATTCGCTTCCATGTCAATCATTTTATTATTTATTCCCGCCAGCATGGCGAATAGCTGGGCATGTCAGGTGCACTTGGGTGAGCCGTTTCGGCAGGAATCGGGGGAGGGTTTCGGAGGAGGGGAGGGGAGGTGTCATACACCGCGGCCGCTGCCGCGCCCATCTTGGGCTCTGGGTTCGATTGGGGGGAAAATTGTTCCTGCACATTAAGCATTTCCTGCTCGGGGCTTCCATCCTGGGTCATGGATCCTACATTATTACTGCACATAAATAATCCACCCGGCACCCGCTCACCTTGAGACGCCATCTTATTTCTCGTAACGGGTTAATTTAAATCGCTCGTAATTTGGAGGGAATCGGGGGTCGCTCCTCTCACCCCTGGACCGATTCCCGTGAATTTATCTGGAGACAGGAGAGTTTGTTTTCCCGCTCTCTGACACCAGTGTTGCGAATTCGCGCCCGCCGGCGTGCGATCGGCCACGTGATTCGAATCGCGGTATGTCGCCCACCGGACGGACAATTCCGTCGTGACCCTCTCGGACCAACGCCAGGAGCTAGTCACGAGTGGGCCTTTCGGCCTCACCACGATCGTGCCAATCGGCCACCCGCGTGGGATAAGGTTGTTCGCCAAACTCGACCTACCTAAGTACCCACGCGGATGGGAGACCGGGCGATCGCACCTCGCCGCAGGTCGACTCTGGACATGGGCCGCTTAAGCGGTCCGTTTGGTGCTATCGTCGGCCTCGACGGTTCCGATTAATTATCCGGGGGGGAGAAATCGTCGACACTCGGGGTCGAGAGTGAGAGGAAATGGCGGACGCTCCGTCCCACCAGCGGGGTCTCGGGACCGTACCGACTCCGGCGAACCCTTGAACAGGAGCTTTCTCTCTCTTCACACCGTCGTTTGTCCAAAAGGTCCAAGGCTCATCAGGATCAAGGGCTCCGCAGGGATCAACAACAACTACCCCTTCGCAGAGCCATCCCTTTTTATATCGCCGGGCTCCGCCCCGTTGCTCCGCCCCATTGCCCCGCCCCATTGCTCCGCCCCGTTCTTTGCTCCAGCCCCTTCGAGGCGCTTCGAGAAAGGTCTGGAAGAGGGGCGTTCCTCCTCCCTGGCTGCGTCACACCGCGCATCCACCAATTGGGCGCCAGCTGCCCTCCCCTCGCTTCTCCTCCCTCACACCAAGCGCGGAGAAGAATGGCGCGAAAAGCCCACCGAGCGTCCTCGTTGGTTTTTATTTGAAATAAAAGATAGAAAAAGAAAAACGACTGACTCAAAGCGTCGCAGACCAAATGAATCACATTAATTCCCTCAAAACAACGGGTTTGGGGCTAACGACACATGTACTTAAGAGATACCTCACCAATGGCACCTGGATGGTGGTTTGCGAATTTCCACAGCTGTAACAATATATATATATATATATATATATATATATATATATATATATATATATATATAAATAGAAATATACATATATATATAGAAATAGAAATATACATATATATATAGAAATAGAAATATACATATATATATATATATATCTTCTTCTTCTTCTTCTTTCGGCTGCTCCCGTTAGGGGTCGCCACAGCGGATCATCCATATGATCCGCATAGTGATTTGGCACATGTTTTACGCCGGATGCCCTTCCTGACACAACCCTGGTCGCCTCTTACGACACAGGGATATGGTACACCTATTTTAACCGGGGTATACACCGGCCCAGTGTACTGGTACTCATTTTGCCGACCTCGGAAGGATGACAGGCTGAGTCAACCCCCTGGTGTATTAATTCAGTGGCCCAACGGGGCTTGAACTCAGGACCTTTTGGATCCCAAGCCGCTGCCCTAACCACTGCGCCAACACCAGGCTCATATACATATATATATATATATAGAAATAGAAATATACACATATATATATATATATATATATATATATATAGAAATAGAAATACATATATATATATATATATATATATATATATATATATATATATATATATATATATAAATAGAAATAGAAATATATATATATACATATGTGTGTGTGTAAATATTCATATATTGCTACGAATTTGGGAATTCGATTGCACACAAGATACAGGTTCCTTTAGTCAGCTATGTCGATAAGTGCTTGTTCCCTAGATCGCTCACCTTTCATTGTTTAAATGTTCAGAAATCGATTAGATGCGCTGCGGATCGATTTAATAGTTAGGGAACGAACAATGGAGACACATCCCTCTCCCTCTTCTGCGAAGAGGAAGAACCCTGCTGTCCCGTGACTCATGATGTCAACAACTCCCTCCAAACCCGTGGTTGAGCGGGGGGATGGATCACGAGGGCATGAGTCACGCCGGGCGTGGAGGAGGGGGGGGGGCGGAGAAGGATAAGAGGGGATCTTTTTCTTTTGTTTAAGGACAGTTGGAGGGGCAGAGTTGGAGAAGGGAGTTGAGAGTAGCCATTCAGCAGACCTTCGGGTCCTGTTTGGCTTGGGTTAGGGTTGAGGCCTTCGGAAGCTTTTTGCTTCAGCTGGCTCAGTGAGCTTCGGCTGAGGCCTGGCGCGGGAGGAGGCTTTTTGGAGGCTCTTTGCTTCGACGGTTCCGTGAGCTTCGGCTTCTGCTTGGCTCGGGAGGCTTTTTGCTTCAAGCTGCCCTGTTTGGAAGGAAGTTAAGCCGGTCGCTCGGCTCGAGCTGCGAGTGGTGGCTTCTTCTTCTTGGTTCGTGGAGCTCTTTGTTCTCCATTTTGGTTCCCGGCTTGGTGCGACTCATTGACCTCTTCGTGGAGGTGGTTCCTTGGGGAAGCGACGCATCGACGGGAAGGATCGGCGCCTCGTCTCACCAGCACGTGTTGAGAAGTGCGGAAGAATTCGCGGGAGCTCGGGAAGGATCACGGCTCACGGCGATTGGATCCAGTTCGCTCTCACTGGAGCCCGAGTCCCAACAACTTCAAGACCACACGAGGTGGAGAGATTCGAGATAGGTTCTGGGTTTCAGCTCACCTGGCCTCCGAGCTGGAGCCCGTTATTAAAGGCCTCTGCCACCATTTATTGGGCGTGTCTGTGCATACGTGTGTCTGTGGGCCCGTCTCGTAAGTAGGAATTGCTGTTAAGTGCAAGTGACTGTTCATAATAAGTAGACGGTTGTAGTTCTTTTGTGGTGCTTTTGTTGCTTGTATAATTGCATACGTGTTTTGCCTTGTTTAATTGCATACGTGCTTTATTATAATAAATGTCCTTGTGTGAATGTAAACCTGTTCGTTGCATCCATTCTCCCATTGAAATGCCATCTTGTATTGCGGAATATTAGTTGGTTTTTAAATAACCAACAAATAGAATCGGGTCCGGCGATAATACCCGCTCGGTTATCCCGGAACGGAACGGACCGCTTAAGCGGTTCGTGTCCAAGCAGGCCTTCGCCGAGGTACGGTCCCTCGGTAGGTTACCCGCACAGGTACTTAGGTATATCGATATTCGGCGATTGACCCTATTTTGCGCGGGTAGAATACGGACTGGGCCGTGGTGGGATTAAAAACCCACCCGTGACTGGTTTCTGGCGTTGTTCCAGAAAGTCACGACTGGATTATCCGTTCGGTGGGCGAAGCGACCGCTATTGGTTAGACGCGGTCGTTCGCACGCCGACGGGCGGGAAATCTACAACACTCGTGTCAGGACGTGGGGTACAGATTCATCCCTCCACACTAAATTTACGGACCCAGATCAAGGGTGTGCGAGGCAACCCTCTGGTTCCTCCAAGATGGCAGTTCAAGGCGAACAGGAGCAGGGGGTAATGAATTTAGAAATCATGGCTCAGGGCGAAATGACCATGCAGGACACTCCCATTCTGCAGGTTGACTATTCCCCGCAAATAAATGCAGAGTCCGCAATGGGCGCAGCGGCGGTGGCCGCGGTGTATGACACCCTCCCCTCCTCCGTCAAAATCCCTCCCCGGCCCCCAGCGAAACCGCGACCGACCGAGGCGATTCGGCTTCGTCAGGGAAATGACGATGCAGGTGATGCAGTCGATAAAAGAGATGAAGTATAACATGGCCACAAAGGATGGCATGAAAACGAATTTGCAACAAATGAAAAACGAAATGAAAGAGGAAATGAAAGAAATGCGGGGTGAAATGCAGCGCATGGGGCTGGATCTCCAGGCTGGGCAAGGGGCACAAAAGAAGGAATTGGAGGCCGTAAAAAAAAAGAGTGCAAAACGAGACACGAAGAGATGACTCAAATGGTTAAAGAGATGGGACGGAAGGCCGAGATAGAGACGCAGGGAATGGGAGTGCGACTGGACAGACATATAAAAGAGACAGAAGAAGAAGTTAAATTGGTTAAAAGGTGGATTGGTAGAGACTCAAGGGGAGGTAGAGAAGATTAAGAACGACTTGGAAAAAAGCAAAAGACGTACAAGCACGAATGGAGGGAAGGTAGAGGATATGAAGGCAGAGCTGGTGGACTGTGTTAAGACCCGGTGTAAGAGGCAGGATGGCCTCCTTATGGAACAGAGGGAGAGAATACGCTCCCTCGAGGCAGATCGTAACCAGGTGGGGCCGGTGTCACTGAACAAGGTAAGGGGGTTGCACAACGCGGGGGTGTGCATGCTGAGTTTGGGGGGGGCAGAGGCCACGGGGTCTCTTGGCCCAATGCGGGCCCCCGGTATGACTGTTCCTGCGAGTATGCAGAATGCGAGTCTGATGGCATGGGGGAGTAAGCAGGACAGTGCGGAGCGTGCACCGACACAGACGGGGGTACTAAACTCCCCGGGTGAATAGCTCGGGCTCTGCGGGGGTGGGGCACCATTGGAATCTGGAGGGTCCGTCCCTCCGTGTGTCCCTCAGGGACTGGGAGGTGGGGTTCAGACCCCGAAAGGCCAGAAGGTGCCACTGTCTCCGTATGATGGGAAGACGGACCTCAGGGCGTATTTGGCCCAGTTTCACTGCGTGGCCAGAGGCAACGGCTGGGACCAGGTGCAGGGCATGGCACAGCTCACGGTGGCACTGCACGGTGCGGCATCCGAGGTCTTGACCACGATACCCTTGGAAGGGGCAACACTGGCAGACCTCTATTCGGCCCTAAATAACCGGTTTGGTATGGAACAGCAGAGCGAGCTTGTTGAGGCTCAGCTCAGTGGGCGCAAACGACACCCCCATGAGACGATGGGAGAATTGACGCACGATATTCGCCACGCGGTGGGGATCGCACACGCAAATATGGCGCCGGAGTACCGGGAGGAGCTCGCCCTGGACCATTTTGTCCGGGCACTTGCGGGCACCGATGCTGGGTCGATACTGACCACATGGCGCCGGGAGAACCTCCAGAAGGCGGCTGACACTGCAGCCCGTTGGGAGGCATCAAGGTCGCCGGCTGGGCGACATGCAGTGGCAATCCGGCAGGTGGGCCCTGTGAACAACGGTGCGCTGGGAGCTGGGGATACCCTTGGCGACCAGGCACAGTTGGAGAAGATGGTACAGGGCATGATTGACCGTCGGTTGCCGAGATCTGGGCCGAAGCGGTCGGGCCCGGGGGGGGCGGGGGATGGGCCATCAGGGGGTACCAATTCGGGCCAATTCATCATCATCATCATCAGGCCAATTCGGAACGAGAGGGGGTATAATTCAGAGTACTGGAGGCACACACCTTACCGGGCAAAGTGTTTTAACTGTGGCAAGGAGGGCCACCTGCAGTGAGGTTGTAAAGCCCCGTGCAGGGAAGAGCCACGGCCCCTCAGATCACCAACTCCGCCCCGGGCAGACCGGAATAGCCGGGCCCAAACATCACCCCCCCCCCCCCCCACCAGTCCCAGGGAAACTAGAAAGTGCCGAACATACAGGGCCGTGTTCGACAGACCCAGATGGAGAAGAGCCCTCAGAGCTGTGACAGGTCATCAATTGTGGCCAAATTGGCAATGGTAGTTTGATAATTCGGTGCAAAATTGCTGGCATTGGGGTAGACGCCGTTGTGGACACAGGATCAAGCGCCACGATCATCAGCCGTCTGTGGTGGACGGGTGGGATGAGATCCACCATCTGCAAAATCATAGTTTGCAGCTAGCTACCGGGGCAACGGCCCCCATCATAGGGCGTGGTTTTGTGACCTTTAAATTGGGCACTGTTAAAAGAAGAATAGAGGTTTGGGTGGCGAAGGTGTGCGACCCATGTCTAAGAGGGTTGGATGTGCTGACCACCGGTGGTTGCAAAATCAACTTAGGCCGAGGAGTCATGCAGTTGGACGGTGAGGAATTGCCATTGGGAGGTATGGGCATGGATGAGAGGGTGGAGCTGGAGGCTCCCGACACCGTGGTCATTCCCCCGGGTGCTGAGGCAGTGGTCCCGGCCCGGTGGCGGGCACACCCAACCTGGCAGGGCTCCTGTGGCCTGGCCGAACTACTGGCGGGGCAATCAACCCCGGGTTTAGTCGTGGGCCGCACCCGAGTAAACACCGACGGGCCTATCATGCCCGTCCGGGTAATAAATGTTAGCACGGAACCACGCACTATTAAACGGGGCACGAAGGTGGCAGACTGCACCCCAGTGATAGAAGTCGCAGAGCTGAGGGACGATAACATCGAGCCGGACCGGCCCCGGAGGGGGTCTCCAGAGTCTGCTCGGAATTGGCCCGATCCCATTTGCGAGATGGTAAATCAGAGTAGTGTAGATTTGGAGGATGCCCAGCGGGAGGCCTTGCACAAACTCGTCGACCGACACATAGGAATCTTCTCCTTGTCACCCGAGGATATTGGACGTATGGGCCTGGTGAAACATCAGATCCACACCGATGGGGCCCGGCCTGTCCGTCAGCCTGCTCGACAGCTCCCATGGAGCAAGAGAGAGGAGGCTGATGAACAGGTAGAAAAGATGCTCAATGCAGGTGTCATTGAGCCCTCGGGAAGTCCTTGGATATCACCGGTTGTGCTGGTCAAAAAGAAGGATGGGACCACGCGTTTCTGCATGGACTATCGCCAGCTAAACAGCGTGACACTCAAAGACTCCTATCCCCTGCCTAGAATTGACGATACCCTCGACGCCGTTTCAGGCTCCAAATGGTTCTCAACTTTGGACCTCAAGAGTGGGTATTGGCAGGTGGAGATGGATAAGACGGGGAAGGAGAAAACGGCATTTTCTACAGGGAAGGGACTGTATCAGTTCACTGTAATGCCGTTCGGTTTGTGTAATGCCCCCGCCACCTTTGAGAGATTGATGAAGCGTGTGCTCGGCGGCATGCCATGGCAATCATGCCTGGTGTACCTGGATGACGTCCTGGTACACGCTAAAACATTTCCCCAGGCAATAGCCAATTTGGACCAGGTGTTTGGGCGCCTCAGGCAGGCAGGGCTGAAATTGAGCCCAGATAAATGTACAGTACTTTGTTCGCGACAGAGATGACCTATCTCAGACATGTGATAGGCTGCGAGGGGGTGAAAACCAACCCAGGGAAAATTACAGCGGTAGAGGAGTGGCCCGTACCTACAAACGTTAAACAGGTGCGGGTTTTTTGGGGTCTTTGCTCCTACTACCGGCGCTTTGTGGCAAACTTTGCGGAGATAGCCAGGCCCCTTCACCGGTTAACGGAGAAGGGGTTGATATTTAATTGAACAGGGGAATGCCATCAGGCCTTCCTCAAATTAAAGGGGTGTTTGACATCCACACTCGTTTTAGCATACCCCACCGATGACGGGATGTATACCCTGGACATGGATGCAAGCCAGGAAAGATTGGGGGCAGTCTTGTCTCAGACACAGGGGGGCGTGGAAAGAGTGATCGCGTATTACAGTCGGGCCATGAGTAGGCCCAAACGAAATTATTGCGTTACTCGCAATGAGCTATTGGTTATGCTGTCTGCCGTGAGCCATTTCCATCCGTACTTGTACGGGAAGAAATTCTTGGTTCGAACTGACCATTCCTCCGAGCAATGGCTCTTACGGTTCAAGGAACCAGAGGGCCAGATTGCAAGGTGGTTGGAGAAGTTGCAGCAGTATGATTTCAGTGTGGCCCATAGAGCCAGTAAGGCTCATGGGAATGCCGATTTTCTCTCTCGACGCCCCTGTCTGGGAGAAAACTGCAAATATTGCACGAGGCATGAGGAGAGGGACCAATTGGCGGACACCTCCCAGAAACTCCCAGCCCGTGCGTCCCGGGTGGTAGGCCCAACTTTGCCACTAACCGCAGGGGAGGAATTTGGCAGGTTGGCATGGAGCACGGCCCAGTGGGAAGACCCCGTGATAGGGCCCGTGTACAAGTGGATCCAAGAAAACAAGAGGCCCAGTGGGGAGGAGATCGCCCCCATTCGGGGCGCGAACAAAGGCGTACTGGGCTCAGTGGAAGATCCTAGAAATGAGGGACAACGTCTTGCATCACAAGTGGGTGGAGATTCCCTCAGAGAGGACTTCTTGGCTGGTGATAGTCCCTGATGGGTTTAAGACCCAAATTTTGAAACAGGTGCACGGTAACCGCGCCGGCGGCCATTTGAGCAGAACCAAACCAATATCTCGGGTCCGCCGGCGATTCTATTGGGTCAACATGGGGCGCGATGTACAGGACTGGTGTCGAGCATGCGATGCCTGTACTGCCAAATAGAGACTGGCACGGAGGATGAGGGCCCCACTCCAACGACATCAGGTTGGGGCCCCCCTTGAGCAAGTGGCCATGGACATTTTGGGACCACTGCCCCCCACTCGCAAAGGTAATCGATACATCCTCGTGATGATGGACTATTTCACCAAATGGCCGGAGGCCTTTGCCCTTCCCAACCAGGAAGCCGGGGTTGTGGCAAAGGCCTTCGTTGAAGGATTTGTATGTCGGTACGGGATTCCAGAGGAGCTGCACACTGATCAGGGGCGAAATTTTGAGAGCGAATTGCTAAAAGAGGTGTGCAGGCTCCTAGAAATTCGCAAAACCCAGACAACGCCCCTGAGGCCACAGTCTGACGGTATGGTGGAGAGGTTCAATAGGACCCTTATCCAACAATTGGCCCTCTTCACCGCCGATAATCAGGAGGACTGGGACGAACATCTCCCGTATCTCCTGATGGCCTATCGCGCGTCCGAACATGGGGCCACCGCCTGTAGTCTGGCGCTGCTCATGTATGAATGGGAGCTGCGAGCCCCCGTCGATTTGCTGTATGGTCCAACGCCTGAGCGTCCCGACAGACCCCCAGGGGAGGGCTATGCCCGTCGGTTGGAGGAAGGCATGGAAAGAGTCCATGCCTTCGCTCGCCGCCAGCTCCAACAGGCGGGTATGAGGATGAAGCGCAGGTACGACCACCGGAGCCAGGTGAGTGAGTACTCTCCGGGGGCGAAGATTTGGTTCTTCAACCCCCGGAGGAGGAAGGGCAGATGCCCGAAACTCACCTCGCCCTGGCAGGGCCCGGGGGTCGTCCTGGTGTAAATCAGTGATGTGGTCCTTAAAATTAAAATGGGACCACGAGCCCTCCCCCAGATCGTCCACGCAGATCACCTGAGACCCTACAAGGGCGACCTTACGCTCTCATGGTTAAGTCTTGCCGGAGTAGCCAGAGCTGGAACTACCGCTCCCGCAGAGGCGCAAGGCTCGCAGAGCCTCGCTGCGAGTACAGGATTCCTAAGCAGGGGGTAGGAGACCCCCTTGCTTCGGGCACTGGAACTACGAGTTTGGGGGATGGGTTAGCGATAGTTAGACCGGCTTCATGCAGCAGGGACAAGGCCTCATGGAGCCCGTGGAATGGATTAGTTAGAGGGATTTCAATTTAGATTTAGGAAATGGGAATTGTTGGATTTTTTTGGAGACATGGACAGACTGGAAATGTGTAGTGGAGACGTAGCTTAGCTACGTAGAGTAAATGGAACGTGCATGAGAATAAGGGATGCCGAGGGAGCATGAGTTAGTCAGGGGATTTAGTTAGAAGGATGGCAGTGTGGAGTGTTGGTGTGAGTTGCGAAATGGGAAGTGTGTGAGGAAAGAATGTGGGACAGTGGGCCCAAGTGCGTGAGTGGAGCGAATGTGTTTGCATGGTGCGAATGACTGATCGGGGGGAGGAGTGATTCCCACCCAAGTGACCCCGGGGTCAGTTTAATGTAAGCTCGTGGGTTATTCAAATTTACTAACAGGAGGTCGTTTTGTTGGTGTCGAGAGAAGGCACAAAACCCGTTTGGAGGGGTGCAGGAGTTCATGGACCGGCTGGGAGCGTGGCTGTGGAAAGGTGAGTTTTGTTTAGTAGGCACTCCGGGCACCAGACTAGTCGGCCAGAGTAGGCCAAGGGCCCAAGAGGGGCCGGGATATTGTAGTGGGCACGGGCGACCCGTCGGAAACGGGACCCGTAGCGCCACAATGCCACGGGGGCAGTGTAATGGGCACGGGCAACCCTCGGAAAGGGACCCGGGGCATCAACACGCCACGTGGGCATCGGAGGGGGGCAATGCCAAAGAGGGCAACCCCCCGCGTTTATAGGGAGCAGCTCGGCTTGGAGGCAGCCTGCAGGCCTGGGGGTGCCATGGTTGGAGTTCGGCAGAGGGGGAGTTCCCGCCAGTTGAGCCACGCTGCCCAGCCAGGAAATTGTGCGAGGGTACGAATGAAAATTTGAGGGCGAGGCCCAAATTTAAGACGGACACCAACACAGGCGATGGGAATCATGGTTTTTAGAACCGGTAGTTTAAAAGTGTGAGGCGTTTTTGAAAGCCCCGGGGTAGTTTCAGGTTAATGAATGTTAGGGTAGATGGGAGATGTGCCCCTTCGCACCATCCATCCCTTCGCTCGTTGTAGGCCGCTGGACTCACCTTGGAAGATCGCTGAACTCTGAGGAGGCCATTCTGAGGCTTTGTTGGGCCTCGAGACAGGACACTCGTCTCTCCCTATTCCACTCCAGAGAGGGAACGTAGGGGTTGGGAGTAGGCTAGGTTGACAGGATAGGTTAGCCGGACAATGACGATAAAGGGGGTGAGGGAGTCAATTATAAAAGGGAAATAAAAATAATAAAAATAAAGAGGGGCAAAATTTTGTTGTGTTTTGTGGAAAATTAAGGGAATGGGTATGGACAGAGACGATAGAGTGGGGATAGCAAAGGCGATAGAGTGGGGGGAGACAGTAGCCTCGGTCCGAGCCCACCTTCAAAGCGGCCGGCACCACCGCACTCCTTCCAGACCTGATGGAACCACACCAGAGGCCGGCCAGCTTCACCTGCCAGCCTGTTGTGCTGCAGCTGCCTGTTCTGCATGGACTTGCCTTGCCATGCCTCGTTTGCCTGCCTCTGCCATGGCCCCATGCCTGCTAGCTCTTGTTTGCGTTTGCCCTTGTGTCCATCCGTCACCATGTGCGACAGGACCATCCAGTTTTGCAAGGACTGCCCTGCAGGCAGCCCATGCATCCATCCTGCTCATTTGTGTTTTGCGACCATCTCCATCCATTCCCCTGCATCAATGGACTTTGAAACGACTTCTACCTTCTCCCCTTTCACAGATCACAAGTCCTGGGCCATGGTTAAGTAATGGATAAGTTGAGTGGAAATGGTAAATACGTGGAACCCCACCTACATGTTTGTTTTAGCGCCGGCAATTTTAGTTAAGTTGTCCGAATGAGTCTGAGAGTTTGTTTAGTTAGTTACGCAGCGCATTAGGTTATTTATTTTTGGGACACATATAAAGAAATGTCGCACTCAGGGATCCGAAGGTAGAATGTACTCGGGGAAAACTTACACATGCTGGTCACACGAAAATTTGACGACTCGGGACGAGTCTGTAAAAAGGGGAGGGGGTAGTGTTACGAATTTGGGAATTTGATTGCACCCAACATACAGGTTCCTTTAGTCAGCTATGTCGATAAGTGCTTGTTCCCTAGATAGCTCACCTTTCATTACCTTCACATTCTGCGAAAGCTTATGTTTTGGTCACTGTGTATTTATTTATTTATTTGTGAATATTTGTGTGTGTTTGTTTGTTATTCGCATAACTCAAAAAGTATGAAACCGAATCGCATGAAATTCGGTGGGATGATTG
>NC_140969.1:35893594-35961094 GCF_056783735.1 Eptatretus burgeri | reverse complement strand
AAAAAGGTGAGGGTGTGGCTGGGGGAGGGTGAAGAAACCAGGGGCAGTCAGAATTTACTTGGTGAAGAAGCCAGTTAGTGTCAGTGGGGTTGAAAGGGATTGGCAGCTCAAGATTGGGAGTGGAGTCGGTTGGTCTCAAAGCATCCATGGGGTTGCAATCAGTCCTGGTAGTGTTATTCAAGGAGTGCCTGAGAGCTTCCAAGCTTGACTTCCAGAAGACCAGATGCATGAAGTGGTGGCGAGCTAGTTTCCTGCTGGGACAGGTTTTCTTTCATCCATTTTTCTCCCCTGCAGTTGGAGCGGGGTTTTTATTTTTAATTTATTGCTTACCCACCTTTGTTTGATCGAGGTGTCGGGGGAATATTTGAAGAAGTGACTCGGTAAGCTTAGAGATGATGTGGTGCCATGGCCAGATGGTGTGCATCAGGAGTTTTGAGGGAGGTATCAGGGCAGATGTGCTTGACGTTGGCCAATATCTTGAAGGGCTCATTGGAGTCGGGGTAGGTGCCAGGGGATTTCAGAGTGGTTGGGTATCATACCATTGTTTGGGAGGTGATCGAGGAAAGAATTCGGAAACTGTGGAACTTTTGGTGTGACTTCAGTTGTGGGGAGGGTGTTGGAGACATTACTTGGGGAATGGATGGGCAGCCATTTGAGTGAATTCAAACTAATTAAAGGTAGTCAGCACAGATATACTAAAGGGAGGTGATGTTTTACTAATTTGTTGGAGTTATATGAGGTGGTTTCTGGCTGAGTGGATGGAGGAAGTACATTCGATGTCATATATCTTAACTTTCAAAAAGCATTTGATAGGGTGCCACCTGGAAGGCAGTTGGCAGGGGGTGGGGCTTGTGAAGTGGGCTGGATGAATGGCCAACTGTAGTGGTAACTGGCTTGGTGATAGGAGATGGAAGGTGGCTGTGAGCAGGAGGATATCTGGTTGAGAGGGAGGGCGTTGGTGGTGGGGTGCCTCAGGGATCATTTATAGAACACTTTTTCATGGTTTGAATCAATGATTTGGACAGTGGGTTGAGAGTCGGCTTTCCAAATTCCAAAGTTGGCTTTCAGGTCAGGTCGACATCTCAGGATATGATCTTATTGATTAAAAAATGATGCTCATTTAATATTATATTATGTTAAAAAAAACGTAAACCTATACAAGTAATAAAAAAGAATCTTCTTCTTCTTCTTCTTTTGGCTGCTCCCTTTCGGGGTCGCCACAGCGGATCATCCGTTATGATCCGCATTCTGATTTGGCACAGGTTTTACGCCAGAAGCCCTTCCTGACGCAACCCTGGTCGCCTCTTACGACACAGGGATAAGGATTGGATTTCGCCATCATTCCAGGCTGCCCTACACCCTCTCATAGCGCGGCCCAGCGCAGAGCTCCCGTCCTCAAGCGATCCTCCAACCCAAGCCTCCGAGTAGCCGGATTACAGGCGCATGTCACAACGCCCGATTGCAAGTTATAAAAAATAATGCTTTAATGAAAAAATAGGACCACGTGTCCTGAAGCTCACCTGTATCAGGAGCAACATTCACTCAAACCCCTTGCACACACCTTTCGACCCTGATATTTTAATGCCATGAACAAACTTTGGTACATCATGCGTGATGAAGGTAGCGGTCAAGTTTCTTTGAAATTGTGTGTGTAGTTTCGGAGAAGAGAGCAAATACCTATTGGGGGGGGGGTCAACCCTCCCCTCCCCCCGTAGACCCCCTTAATAAGCACATATTTTGATGTGGTCAACACACTTTGGTACATCACAGGTGATGAAGGTTGTGATCAAGTTTTATCAAAGCCATGTGTGTAGTTTTGGAGAAGCGAGCAAATACCTATTTTGGGTTTTCAAAAAACCCCTGTGGACCCCTTCAATGAGCACAAATTTTGATACAACATGATTGATGAAGGTTGTGGTTAACTTTCACCAAAATTTATGTGTGTAGTTTTGGAAAAGAGAGCAAATACCTGTTTTGGAGGGGAGTGACCCCCCCCCCTCGACCCCCCTTTAATGAGCGCAGATTTTGATGAAGTCAACACACCTTTGTTAAGCATCAGATATGAAGCTTGTGGCCAAATTTCATCAAAATTGTATGCTTGGTTCAAGCGATAATGACTGAAGTGATTACGGACTGATTGACTGACTTACTGACTCACTCACTCATCTGCAGCTCAATAGCATAAGCTCACCTGACTAAAGTCCATACGAGATCAAAATTGCTACATTTTGAAACTAAGTCGACAAAGACAACAATTTGACAAATATCTGGATCTGCATGTTCACCAAAATCGAATCAATTCATCTTTGTCACACACCCAACCTGTCTACCAAGTTTCATCCAAATCCGTCCTTAACTTTTTGAGATATCCTGCTCACAGACGGACAAGCAGACGACAAACAGGGGTGAAAACATAACCTCTATCCAACTTTGGTAGTGGAGGTAACAAGACAACACGATATATTTGTCAGACCATCATTTGTCATTTACGTTGAAAGGTGCACGCAGTTTCTCCACAAGAACCACTACATGCATAACATTACATCGGTCTTTTCCAAGATTTTTTTGGCTAAACTCGTCGATGATTTTCGATAAGTCAAGTCTTCTTAGCACAAGACTTCAGTCCGATGCTCATGATTGAAAGACTATTAAGTCGATCTTGCACCATTCGGTCCCTGACCTCATCCGTGATACGTTATTCGTTTCAAGGACTGCTCACCCTGACCACTGTGATTTGATACCATGAGCAACAGATATATCCGAAAATGTCTTTCAATGTTAGGAAATGTTCGGGTGAGGGTGTGTTTGGAGGAATTGGTACATTCTCAGTTTGGCTGAATTTGTTTGTTTTTGTGAGGTTTGAAGCTCTGTTGAAGATGCCAGTACAATAGAAAACCGGATAAATTCACTTTCAATCGTGAGTTCCAGATCGTTGGACAGGAACATGCAAAATTTCCTGCAGATTGCTTGATCTCGTGAGTCGAGGGAGAGGCCAGCTTGGACAGGAATCCAAACTTATCGTCGATTTCCTTGTATTCTTCAAGATGGTGTTTCAAGACACTAATCAGCTCTCTGTTCTTCATTGTACAGCCCACGAGCCACTGGTGGCCCCTGGTGGCCTAAAGTGTGACCCCTGACATGCGGCCGGTAATACACAAATGTCAAAACACCCCATCATAATTCGTCATAAATGCAATCAAAATGACCCAATGGTTTCAAATGAGTGTTCCAACGTGAAGCATAAAGGGAACATAACGATACGAGCATATGGCAGTTTACAAACAATTATGCTGGCAGCCCAGTTAACCACAAGGAAGGAGAGTTTGGTTGTGGATACCTCCCCTGTGAGCGATTCCGAGCGATGGCAAGCTATTTGAGCAAAGTGATCCTGAGTGACGGCAAGCTATTTAAACGAACCAGTCAGGAGAAAGTGAGCAGGCAGATGCACAACCCTGGCATATACCTTCTTGGCACAACTCCTCTGAGTGCCATCGGTGACCCGTCAAGCAGCCGAGGCCCTATGGCCTCGGGGAAAGCAATATGGCTGGCTGCAACAAAAAATATGCCAAACAAAGATAATCAGCCATAAAAAATGACGAGAGGGACACAGACCCCTCCAATGCCGATGCGTAGGTCTGTGCGGTCATACCGAGCAGCCAGAATGTGTGGTGAAAAGGATAATGACTGCTCCTCCTCCAGTGAGGAAGGGGATCCCCACCTCACGACAGGATAGCGCTCTACAGTCCACACCAAAGCTAAAAGCTAAAGCGGTGTCGCCTGTTAAACAACCAACAATTGCTCGGCTTCAGACGAATCGTAGAAGATTAAATGACCAGTGCTGGAGCTTAGAGGAGAAGGAAATCATTCTCCATTGCAAAGTGTATTCTGCGCATGAAGCCATTGTTTTCCATCCATAGGGCTCACTTGGGCAGCTGCCTAAGTCAATTTCTGGCCGCCCAACTGCTTAAACACCCATTTCTGGCCGCCCAAATGACTTAACAACATCGTCCACATGTATATATTGTTACGGTTGTGGAAATTCACAGATCACCATTCAGGTTCCCGAAGATAAGTTATGTCGATAAGTGTGTGTTCCAGGTTAGATTTCCCCACCAATGTATAACGGGAATTATTTGTGTGCCGGGCTGTGCATCTTCAGTTAGCCGTTATTCTGTGTCTATCTTTTATTTTAACAACAACAACCAGAGCAATTCATCGACCACGTTCACCTTCGATCGGGGCGGATCCTGCCTGAATGAGGGTTCAAAGGTGATGAGAAGGAGGCCGCTGATTTTGGGTGGAAAAAGCCCACCGCGGCCCCTCCCCTTGGGGGCGATAAAAAAAACCTCGTTCGCTCGCCGGAAGAAGGCGCGTGAGAGAGAGAGAGAGCCGGTTGAGAGGTGGAGGAAGTGGAGTGTTGTCGTGGGGTTGGTGGGTCGAGATCGCTGGAGCAGTCACTCGTGGGAGAAGCCTTGGAGCGCAGCCAGACGGCAGTGGAGAGTCGGGCGCGTCGCAAAGCCCTTGACCCACCAAGCCGCCATTCGAAGCTGCTGCAGCATTGGCAACGAGCCAGCGAGACGGAGACACCAAGGGTCCCCAACCCGAACCAGGACCCAGCGAGTCACCACAAGGGTGGCCAGGTTGCCCGCTCGGTCTCTCAGAGCCCCTTCGGTCATCCTGGCTCTGAACAATAATAAAGGCTGATGAGCCTGTTCTTTTTTTCTTGGGTTTTTGTATGAAAGTCTGTGGCGCCTTGTCTCGAAGTCGAATTGTGAGTAAGTACATGCTTTTACATAATAAGTAGACATCGGCTGTAGGCTTTTTGATCGTGTCCTGCGCCCATTCCCCCATTGACTGCTTACGTGCCTGTACGAATAAATGTCCCCATTTTTGAATGCCACCTGCTCGTTGCGTCCCTTCCTACATTGACTGCCATAATTGCGTTCGGGATATGAGCTGGCTGATTATAAGCCGATAAAACGTACATCTGGTCCGACGGGACTTGGCGATATAAAACCGCTCGGCAATCGCATACGGAACGAGCTGCTTAAGCAGCTCGTTTTCATGCAGGAGTATAAACTCCCGGCATTTCTGTCCACGTGAATAATTAGGTACATCGACAATTCGGCAATCGACCCTGTAGCGCGTGGACAGAAGAGTTGGCTGGTTTATGGTGTGTTAAAAACACCCGTAGCTGGGTTTCGGTGTTGATCCAGAAGCTGTGACTAGATCGCCACATTCGGTGGGCACGCACAGCCGCAATTGAGCTAAAGGCGGTCATCCGCACACTGAACAGGTGAAAATATACAACAATACAACCTTCTATCATCACAAACCTTGATTCTCAGTGATGATGGGTGTGGGGGAAGTGGTGGGTGGTGGTGGTGGTGGTGGGTGTCGGGGAAGTGATGGCTGGTGGTGGTGGGTGATGGTGGGGGTAGCGATGGAGTGGGAGAGGTGGTGGTCATGGGTGTGGGGGAAGTGATGGTGGAGGTGGTGGTGATGGTTGAACTAATGGTGCTCGTGGAATAGTTACCCATTTATGCACTCATCTGTTATAACTTGTCGATGTACTATTTTTGTTCATCTGGTAACTACTTTTCTGTTGAACATGCAATTTGATTTATTATGCTGAAAATGTGTTCCCTTTTGATAACTGTTAAAGGCAGAGTAACCTTTGGGGAGTCAGCCTCAGGCTGGAGAGATGTAAATAAACTGAATACACACTGTACACCAGCGTTTGTTGTCAACTAATAATATCCATGTCATAGTTATATTGGAGATTGGTACACTGAGTGCCTCACACAAGTACAGAGTATATTCAATACAAATTTATTTCTTGGAAATATTGATCAGACAAGCAATTTTGTTTGGATATATCATAAATTTTTTTAATGAAATCCCATGCATGATTAATGGAATGTAAGTTGAGATATTAAAAAGATCATTGATGGGTATTACAACCAGAACAAAGATTTTAAATATTTATGGTGAAGATACATACATGCTAAATATAAGATATGTTGTAAGTGAGAATTTTTTTTTACAAAATTGATGATGCCAAGATACTAATTTGTGTCTCCACTTGCATGCTCAGAATGCCCCAGAATGCACCTACGAGCATCTAAAATTGCTAAATTTCATGGGGGAAAACCCCCAGACCGCAAGACAACGAAAGAAGAGCGAGTCAGTATTAAAAAGAAAATCTGGACAAAGAAGAAAAAATGGACATTGCTATGGGCAATGGAATACGCCAGACAAAAAGGTGTAAGGAAAGAAAGTGCAAACACCTGGGAATGCATAATCCAAAGACTATTCCCTGACAAAGGTAATTTTAATAGGGCAGCACTAAACATAAAGGAAAACAATATCCTCAAACAAAAAACATTCAGAGAGGAGGAATTAAGAATCAGAGACGAACAAACTGAAGAAGCAATAAGAAATAACGTGTCACCTATAAATGGCGAACTACCACCAATGCCACAATGAAATGACGAGACATACATTTGGGATGAGATTCCCAGAGCACAAACTCCCAAAGAAAAGGAACAACCAACAGAATTTACTGATACAAGACAGAAAAACAAAACAGAAACAACCACAGCCCCAACGATTGCAAATAAAAAAATAGCTCCGCAAAGCGGGCGTAACCCCTCAGCCCATGTATTGTAAAAGGAAGCAGTGATATCACGATGATGCAGTCAGTTAGAGCACGTTGGACGTCATATTGAAAATCAATCAGACTTCAAGATGGCGACCGTGGCGGCTAGTGAAAAATCGCAGCACGCCCATTTTCGAAAGGAACCTTCCTCTACTCAACTCCAACACACACACTGCAAAAATGCATTTAATCGGACAAGCCAAGCCGTTCGGAAAAATGACGAAAACCAATTTCAAGACGACTGCCGTGGCGGCCACACTGAAAATCGCAGCGTGCCCATTTTCGAAAGGACCCTTCCTCTACTCAAGCCCAACATACCGTGCAAAAATGGATTTAATGGGACAAGGCGTTCTCCTCGAAATCGACAGAAACTAATTTCAAGATGGCTGCCATGGAGGCTACATTGAAAATCGCAGCGCGCCCATTTTCGAAAGGAACCTTCCTCTACTCAACCCCAACACACCCTGCAAAAATGAATTTAATCGGACAAGGCGTTCTCTTCGAAATCGACGGAAACCAAAAGTTGACAGACGCCCGGACGGACGCACAGACGCCCGCCAGACAACGCCTGTGACGACAATACCCCTTTTTCAGCCCAATTCGGGCTGAGGGGTAATAAAAAGGAAAATGACAAAAATAAATATCAGCACATATACCCTGAGAAATGGGAGAATGATAAAAGAGCAGGAAGATTTTTTTTAAAAAGAGCTTGACAGGACAGGGATTGACAAGGAAGGCTCATTGGAATGGCTAAGAAGAGTTCAAATTAGTTAGGATGGAGAACGAGTCATCATCAATGCCCAAGACGAAGGACATGACACGAATGCCTTTAAGAAAATGGCAGGATTGAGTCAATCGGACAAATGCAGGTTTTGTCGGGAAGAAACAAAGTACCAGCCACCTCCTTTCGGGGTGTAAAAAACTCATGGTGGAACAGATGTACACAGAAAGACATGACAGCAACTGCAAAGTAATCCACGGGCACATCTGTCAACATTTCAACCTCCCGGTCCCAGAACAATCATGGAAACACAAACCAGAGCCGATCCTCAAAAATGAACAAGTAATGCTCACGTGTGACAAGATGATCCCGTGAAGTGTGGACATCGCAAACGAAGCATTGCGTCCGGACATAATGCTCAAACACAAAAAGGGAAAATCGGGATTGTTGATCGAGGTCTCGGTTCCCAATGACTCCAGACTAAATGCCGCAGAAATCAGGAAAATGACCAAATACCAGGATATAAAAAATGAGGTAAAGAGATTGTAGAAATTGAAGAAAGCTAAAATTGTTCCAGTGATAGTTGGAGCCACAGGATTGATGAAGAAAACCCTTACTGAGCACTTAAAAATCATTCCTGGGAACATCACCACAAACTAGCGACAAGTCGAGGCTGTCAGAGGTTCACTGAAGATTCTGAAAAGAGCCGTTGAAACGAGGCTATGAGAACGAAACTTCAGAGTTTGGATCACGAATCATGATCCTTTCCCAAAAAATAGCAGGTGGAGATTTTGAGTTCTTGGAGCTCACACCTTCTTGAAACCGGCAAATGGAGATAGCAACCAACGAGAGGAGTGTACGTAGGGATGGGGCTTAATAGTGGTCATTACAGAATGTTGCGGGCAGTGTGGCAACTCTCACACTGATGCCTTATCGGCAAAAGTGGTCCCACTTGAAAAAATTGTGACAATCACCAGATTAGCTGATCAATCATGACAAGGAACACCTCAGTCTTGAATTTCTCATTGGGTGACATCACAGTGTCTTCAGCATCTTCATCAAAGCGGTGATTGCGCATCAAGACTCGCCTCTGGGCTGAATTGTACTCGTTATGGCCACACAGTTGATCTTCCCCTGCAGGGGCCTCTTCTCGCCACCCCCTTAATCTGGCATGAGATGGAGGGCACAGTGATGGGCAGCTAGAAGTGGAGTAGGTTGGATTTTAGGTTGTATTCATGGTGGGATGGCTTGCAGATTGAGAGAGGGTTTTATGTTGTATTCATGGTGGGATGACTTGTGGATTGAGAGAGGTAGTGTTGGCCCTGTGCAGGGGGTTGGTAGGAGCTCATCTGGAGTGTTGTGTTCAGTTTTGGTCACACATCTGATGATAGCCATGGAGAGGGTCCAGTGTGGAGTGGCTATATTGGATTGGGGGCTGGTTGTACTCAGCTGTGGGGGGTGGCAGTCAGAGAAGCTATGGGGGTGGCTGACCACGTACAAAGCTTTCATCCACAGCCTGATGGAGTACTGCTCTGCCCTCTGCTGGTGCTCCCACCTCTTACCTTTCTCGGCTTCACGGAGTGGAAACCAAGGCATTTTGGATCATTGGTATCTCACGTGATGAGGCTGAGTCTTTGGGTCTCTCACTCTCTCACCACATGCAGGTCAGTGGTCTTTCTGTCTTCTACCTTCTCCTCTCCGGCCTCGCGACCCCCCCCGCCCCGCTCTGTCTGCTATCTGTCCCCCCCTCGCCCCCCCATATTTCTGCAGGGCACTCAAGGTCCGCCAGCAACCCCCTTATGGTAAAACTACCAAATTAAGAATCACTGCTCACCTTCATGTTTTTCATTCCTTTTTTCCCACGCCTTTGAAACAAACTCCCACATGCTCTGCAATCCCACTATTCCCTCCAGGCCTTCAAAACAGCCATTCACCACCATCTCTTATCTTTCCCCCATCCAAAACCACAATCTTTTCTACCCCCGTTAATCCACCCCAAACCCACCTCCTTCAAATTCTCTGCTTTCCTTCCTGAAAGTCCCTGTCGTGTCCATCTTGTTGACCCCATGTACCCCGCCCATCCCTCTCCCTTCCACAGATCTCCTCATGCCTCTGTTCCCCACTGTTTTGTGCTTCCCACTCCTGCCCCTCTTGTCTCCTGCTCCCCTTGTTATACAGTTCGTTCTGTGTGTTCGCTCTTATACGAGCCTCAACATTGTATTTCTATATATATATTTTTAAGGAACTTTATTAATTGCAGTGGATGCCATTGTGGGGGGATCTGGTGGAGGTGTTTGGGATGGAGTGGGATGGAGGGAAGAGGGTATTGGCAGAATGGGTCCAGAAGGGTTTTCAGTGGTGTGGACAGTGATGGGCCCAAGGATCATGATTTGAGGGTAAAGAGGAGAAAAATTGGAAAGACACTGGGGTCTTTTACTCAGAGGGTAATTGATGCATGGATTCCCTGGAAAGGTAGTGGTAGCAGAAATGGTAGACAGTTAAAACTGGAATTAGATACATACCTAGAAGCATTGGGGCTAGAGAGATGCATGGCCCTTAGCAGAAATATGTGGGCATGATGGACCTGATGATCTCCTCCTGCATCAAACTTCCTTGTATTTCCATGTGAGGTCTCGACCCCCGTGTGTGAATCTCATTGTTGAGGAAATATTGTACGTGTAATAAGGACATGTGGATAGGGATAAGGTGTCTTGTTTGTTCATGCATCCTCAGTTGGAAATAGTGTTGTAATTCCCTTAGTAGCTAGAGAGGTTAAGGATGTCCTGTCACTTGTCTTTCATGTCAAACAAGGTGGGAGTCAGGCAAGAGAGAGGCTTCAGGCATTCCTCACGTCCATGTCATGGCATGCCTCTCCCCTCCCCCTCCCTTTTCACACTGGGGTATGAGAAAGAAGCATTGATCTTCTGTCTGATGTCTCAATGAGAGAGGCAAGCCCCACAGTATGGCCACGAGTCAGACGGCTCACCATATGACCACACTTCCTAGTGACCACATCCATTGGACCAAAATTGGTGCTGTTGGTTGGGTGAGACACTGTCACGATATGCATGGGTTGGAACATCATTGGTTAACACCTTGGGAATGCTGACATGAATGCCTCGAGGGTGAGGAGGTTAAAAAAAACACTGGTCTCTGACTCTGTTCACTGAATCTTAGCTGCTGTATGGGTCTTGCAGGATGTTCGACTTACACAAGCTTCCTGCTCACCTGCCACTCACACCTGCTATCCAGTCTGAGACTTCCTGCCTGCTTCTTTTATCTCACCTGGTTCTATGTGAATGCTTGTTTTGGGTGTGTGGACCCTTAGCAACCAAACGTTCTCATTCGAAAACAGCAATCATGAAAAGATACACAAGGTAAGGGTTTACCTTGTGTAGCTTTATGCAATTTTCGTCAGCTGGAAGAGCATGAGAGGAGTCAATTTATCAATAATCCCAGCCACCTGGGGTAACTGATTAGGTGGAAGCTAATTCTTTATTCCCTCCAGTCATGGGTGAGAGATGTGATTTGGTCTTTCTTTTCATTCATGCGTTGACTGCTTTTTACAATTACATGGGGTACATGTTTGGGGGCCTCGATGGTGCACCTTTCTGTCTGCGCTGTCACTGATAATTCAACAATACATGATGAAACCGGTCCTGCAGCTGAGTGAGGGTGTATGTAGCATTGGGGGATTACCATGCGTGAACTATTTATGAATGTCTTTACAGCTGCAGAGAAACTCTGGGAAGGGCTTGAAATGGCAAAAGGGCTTACCTTGTGTCACATTTCATGGGTTGCTTTCTCCAACTTTCTTTGGATATATATATATATATATATATATATATATATATATATATATATATATATATATATATATATATATATATATATATATATATATATATAAAAATATATTGTTACGGATTTGGAAACCATGTGTGTGCATTCAACATACAGGTCCCAAAAGTTAGTTATGCCGTTAAGTACATGTGAGACAGGTCCCTTCCTTTTGTCTCGTGGGAGAATCAAAGGTGTGCGTTGCGATGTCCTTTGAGGTAGGTTATTAAATTTTTACATCCAACGAACATCTAACAAACCACATATCCTCCAACGAAACATCCAACGGTACCATCGCGCTTGCAGCCCTCGGTTCGCGGGCCACAGCGCACCATTGCCTGAGGTGGAATTCCGACGATGGTCGAGGCAGTTGCACCACGTCCACCTTCCTAAAACACGCATGGAGGGGAGGGGCGGCTTTCTCCAGGTATGGCCGAAACCTCCGCCCAGAAAGGGTGGGCCCGTGGGAACACTGTCCAATCAAGGAGGACAGTGACGTGTGCTTCCCCGAGCCCCGCCCCGGATGGAGGCTCTGTTGTTGCATTTCTTTGGTTCTTCAGAGAGGAGCGCGTCTGAGGAGATTGGAGAAGAGAGGAGCGTGTCTGAGGGGATTAGAGAAAAAAGGAGCACATTGGTTGGGTGCATCGTGTCGTGTTGTTGGTAGTTCGTGGTTCATTCGTTGGGTTGGCTGGTTCTTTTGCTGGCGTTCGTGGAGCCTTCGTGGGTCTCGTCCGCGACCCTGATCGACGCCCGGGGACTCCGACTGCTCCACGCGGGTTCCTCCATGGGCCGAGCCCTGTGCTTGTGACTGTGGGCCAAGCCGCACCACCATTGACAGGTGCCACACCGCGGAGCACCCCGCCGAACTGCGACCCCCAGCTCGTCTCTCCTTCTCTGGCTGTGGGGGTCTTCAATAAAATATCTGTGTGTGTCTGAGTGTGTGGGCCCATCTTATAAGTAGAAACTGTGTAAGTGCTTGAATACCTGTAAATTTTGCCTGCCTTGTATTTCCGCGATAATTCTTGCTCTGTGTCCTGCTTTATTGCAAATAAACAATTGTAGAAATGTCCCCAGTTCGTTTCCGTCCTCTTGCATTGGTCCAGCATGGTTCAGATCTGAGTTTAATCCGGGTTTTTATACCCGATAATCCGTTCATCCCAGCCGGCACGGCTTTGGCAGTTTCTGCTCGGCTGCACCCGAACCGGAGTTGGTAGTCGGTAGTTGGAACTCTACCGCAGTCGGTAGTTGGAAATCTACCACAGTCGGTAGAGTGACCCGGTTCGAGCAAGACATGCCGAGGGTGTGGAATCCTGATAGTCGAAATCGCGTAGTTAATTAGGTAAATTGGTTCCAGACAAAAAGACCCGACGCTACGCGGTTGAGATATTGGCGTCCACGGTCGGTTCAGCGACCTGCCGGCTCACAGAATTATCCGGAGCGACGGTTTACAATTCCGGGAAGTCTGGTGGGAGATGGCGTAGCCTCCCCCACCTGGCGGTCGTTCTCGCCACCGACCCCCAGCCCGCAACAATATTATATATTATATATATGGATGAATATATAAATATATATATATATATATATATATATATATATATGTATATTGCCTACATAAAGTATACACTCCCTTTCAAATTTTTCACCATGATTGCCTTATAGTCTGGTATTAAATTGCATTGTCAGACTTTTTCCACCTTTATTTACACATCATAACCCACAACTTTCAAGTGAAAAACAAATTCTACAAATTTCAGAAAATTCATCACAAATACAAAACTAGAATACTTTGGTTGGATAAGTGTCCAACCCACCCCCCCCCCCCCTTATAACAGCAATTGTAAATGAGTTCAGGTGTCATCAATCACCGTCAAAATCACACACCAAGTTAATTAGCTTCCACCTTTGTGAAATTGGAGTGATTCTGATTATTTCAGAATAAAATCAGCCATACCTGAAGGTTTCCTCTGCTGGGTAGTGCATTTCACAGCAAAGACTCAACCCCAAACACCAAGGAGCTTTCAAAAGAGCTCTGGGATAAAGTTGTGGAAAGGCACAGATCAGGGGATGGTTACAAAAAAATTGGGGGAGCACAGTCAAGACGAGCATTAAGAAATGGAAGGCGCATGGTACCACCAAGACTCTGCCGAGATCAGGCCGTTCCTCCAAACTGGATAACGAAACAAGGAGGAGACTGATCAGAGAGGCCACCAAGAGGCCAATTGCCACTTTGAAAGAGCTGCAGGCCTTTATGGCAAAGAATGATCATTGTGTGTATGTGACGATAGCCCAAACACTCCACAAGTCTGGCTTGTACGGTAGAGTGACAAGAAGGAAGCTATTACTCAAAAAAGCACACCTTGAGTCCCATTTGAGGTACACAAAAAACACTCCAGAGATTCTGAAGCCATGTGACAAAAAGCTTTGTGGTCTGATGAAACCAAGGTGGAACTTTTTGTCCTAAATGCAAAACGTTACATATGACGCAAACCCAACACAGCACATAACCCAAAGAAGACCATCCCTACAGTGAAGCATGGTGCTGGCAGTATCATGTTATGGGGATGTTTCTCACCAGTACGGACCGTGGCAGTTGTCAGGATAGAAGGAAAAATGGATGGAGCAAAATACAGAAAAATCTGAGAGGAAAGTCTGCTGTCCTCTGCAAGAAAGCTTTAATTGGGATGGAAGTTCACCTTTCAGAATGAGAACGACTTGAAGCACTCAGACAAAGCGACACTGGAGTGGCTAAGGAACAAAAATATAAATGTCACTGAGTGGCCCTGTCAGAGTCCCGACCCAAATCCAATCGAAAATCTGTGGCATGACTTGAAGATGACTGTCTGTCAACACTCCCCACACACCTTGACTGAGATTGAACAGTTTTGCACAGAAGAATGGGAAAATATTGCCCAATCAAGGTGTGTAAAATTGGTAGAGACTCATCTCAACAGACTCACAGGTGAAATTGCTGTCAAAGGTGCTTCCACCAAGTATTAACTCAGGGGGGTGGACACTTATTCAACCAAGATATTCTGGTTTTGTATTTTTACTGAATTCTCTGAAATTTGTAGAATTTGTTTTTCACTTGGAAGTTGTGCAGGGTTTAGATGTGTAAATAAAGCTGGAAAAACTCTGATTTAATGCAATTTAATTCCAGGCAATAAGGCAACAAAGGGTGATAAATTTGAAAGTGGGCGTAGACTTTATATAGGCACTGAATGCGTGTATGTGTATGTGTATGTGTATGTGTATGTGTATGTGTATGTGTATGTGTATGTGTATGTGTATGTGTATGTGTATGTGTATGTGTATGTGTATGTGTATGTGTATGTGTATGTGTATGTGTATGTGTATGTGTATGTGTATGTGTATGTGTATGTGTATGTGTATGTGTATGTGTATGTGTATATGTGTATATGTGTATATATATATATATATATATATATATATATATATATATATATATATATATATATATATATATTTACATATATACATACCTGGTGTTGGCGCAGTGGTTAGGGCAGCGGCTTAGGATCCAAAAGGTCCTGAGTTCAAGCCCCGTTGAGCCACTGAATTAATACACCAGGGGGTTGACTCAGCCTGTCATCCTTCCGAGGTCGGCGAAATGAGTACCAGTGTACTGGGCCGGTGTATACCCCGGTTAAAAATAGGTGTACCAGATCCCTGTGTCACAAGAGGTGACCAGGGTTGCGTCAGGAAGGGCATCCGGTGTAAAAAATGTGCCAAATCACTATGCGGATCATATGGATGATCCGCTGTGGCGACCCCGAATGGGAGCAGCCGAAAGAAGAAAAGATATATATATATATATATATATATATATATATATATATATATATATGTGTTGTTGCTCGTATTTCGGATGCTCCCATTAGGGGTCGCCACAGCGGATCATCCGTTATGATCCGCATACCGATTTGGCATAGGTTTTACGCCGGATGCCCTTCCTAACGCAACCTTGGTCGCCTCTTACGACACAGGGATAAGGATTGGGTTTCACCATGATTCCGGGCTGCCCTGCACCCTCTCATAGCACGGCCCAACGCAGAGCTCCCGTCATCAAGCGATCCTCCAACCGAAGCCTCCGAGAAGCCGGATTACAGGCGCACGCCACTCCGCCCGGTCATATATATATATATATATATATATATATATATATATATATATATATATATATATATATATATATATATATATATATATATATATATATATATATATATATATATATATATATATATATATATATATATATATATATATATGTATATATATATATATATATATATATACACACAGCTCTGGAAAAAAATAAGAGACCACTCCAAAAAAAATTTAAATCAGCATCTCTGCATGTATGACATTCCATTCCAGTGTCTTGAATTCCAACACAGGCACACCTCATTCTACTCCGTGAGGTACTGATTCGGTGATCACCTGAACCGAGTCTTATTTAACAAAGAAAAGTATAAAAACCACTGCTGTGGTCATCACTATCCTCTTGCAATAGGACCAGCTGGATGGCAAAAACAGTGCTAGTGGTACCTCAAAAGTAATTGGAATCAAAAAAATAACTATTGACCATGCCAAAAGAGTAGGAAAGAAAAGTTTTGAGTGAGGAAAAGAAGGGATCAATTCTGGCTTTACTGGCAGAGGGATACAGTGAGCGTCACGTTGCTTCCATCCTTAAAATTTCAAAGACGGCGGTTCATAAGAACAAGGTCAAGCAGCAGACATTGGGGACAACAAAGCTACAGACTGGCAGAGGGCGAAAACGACTTTCCACTGACCGGGATGACCGCCAACTCATTCGAATGTCACTCAACAACCGTAGGATGACATCAAGTGACCTACAAAAAGAATGGCAAACGGCAGCTGGGGTGAAGTGCATGGCGAGGACGGTTCAAAACAGGCTCCCAGGGGCAGGGCTGAAGTCGTGCAAAGCTAGAAAAAAGCCCCTCATCAATGAGAAGCAAAGAAGAGCCAGGCTGAGGTTTGCAAAAGACCATAAGGATTGGACCGTAGAGGACTGGAGTGAGGTCATCTTCTCTGATGAGTCCAATTTTCAGCTTTGCCCAACACCTGGTCGTCTAATGGTTAGACAGAGACCTGGAGAGGCCTACAAGCCACAGTGTCTCACACCCACTGTGAAATTTGGTGGAGGATCAGTGATGATCTGGGGTTACTTCAGCAAGGCTGTAATCAGGCAGATTTGTCTTTGTGAAGGGCTCATGAATCAAGCCACATACAAGGTTGTCCTGGAAGAACACTTGCTTCCTTCTGCTCTGACAATGTTCCCCAACTCTGAGGATTGGTTTTTCCAGCAGGACAATGCTCCATGCCACACAGCCAGGTCAATCAAGGTGTGGATGGAGGACCATCAGATCAAGACCCTGTCATGGCCAGCTGAACCAGACCTGAACCTGAACCTCCAGACCTAAACCCCATTGAAAACCTCTGGAATGTGATCAAGAGGAAGATGGATGGTCACAAGCCATCAAACAAAGCCAAGCTGCTTGAATTTTTTGCACCAAGAGTGGCATAAAGTCATCCAACAGCAATGTGAAAGACTGGTGGAGAGCATGCCAAGACGCATGAAACATGTGATTGAAAATCAGGGTTATTCCACAAAATATTGATTTCTGAACTCTTCTTAAGTTAAAACATAAGTATTGTGTTGTTTAAAAATGAAGATGAACTTGTTTTGTTTGTATTATTTGAGGTGTGAAAACACTGAATCTTTGTTGTTATTTTGACCAGTTGTCTTTTTCTGCAAATAAATGCTCCAAATGACAATATTTTTATTCGGAATTTGGGAGAAATGTTGTCAGTAGTTTATAGAATAAAACAAAAATGTTCATTTTAATCAAACACATATCAATAAATAGTAAAACCAGAAAAACTGATAATTTTTCAGTGGTCTCTTAATTTTTTCCAGACCTGTATATATATATATATATATATATATATATATATATATATATATATGTATATACTGTTGCGGGCCAGTGGGATTGGGTGAGAAGACCACGAGGTGGGGGAAACTTCGATTCCCACCAGACTCCCTGGAATTGTAGGACGTCGCTCATGGATAATTCCGTGATGCGGCGCGTCACTTAACCGATAGTGGACGCCAATACCTCAACCGCGTGGCGTCGGGTCCTCTTGTCTAGAATCAAGTTACCTAATTAACCACGCGGTTTCGACTACCAGGGAACCACGCCTTGCCCGAACCGGATCACTCTAACAACTACCAACTACCTTTCTGGATCGGATGCAGTCGAGCGGCACTGCCCAGGACGTACCAGCTAGAAGGAACAGATTATCGGGAATAAAGACCCGGCTAAACTCAGATTCGAACCATGGAGGAAAAGACAAAGACGAGCTGGGAATATTTCTTCAATTATTTATTTACAATAAGCGGGGAAAAGCATGTGGCACAGGAAAAAGGTTTATTCGGTATGTAATTCAGCGGAAAGATGAGAGAGGTGTGGTGCAGCAATTTTACAAGCAACTTACAAAAGTAGACACAGTGCAGACTTGACGCGAGATTAATAAAAGTAATAACAATCACAACAATGAAGATCTTATACAGGCTTATCTAATGGACAGGTGCCAACACACTCTGACACACACTCAGACAAAATAAACCCAATGAAAGGCAAAGGACTTTTGCAGCCAGGGAGGGAGTTGAGGTCACAGTTTCTCGGTACCTGAGCGTTTCGGGGGAGGGATGCTCCGTGGTGCGGCACCCGGCAAAAGTTCTGTAGTTCGGTCCACAGCCGCACGTGTGGTAATCGTGTCTGCAGCAGGAGCTTGACCGGAGGAGAGCAGAGTCCAAAATGGAGAGAGTTGAGCAGTAGGCAGGACCAGACAAGAAGCTTGGTCGAGGTCGTGTGGGCGAGGACCAGTACAGAAGGTGGGCCGTCAAGGGGAGACGGAGGCAGAGCCAGGCAGCAGGAACTCTTTCACAACAATTCTCTTCAACCTCTCCAACCTGCAATTCTCTTCAACGACCAAACAACTCACAATTCTAACTCGACCCAACTCTGAGGATTGCTCCGTACTTTTCGATCACGGAGCTCGAGGAGCAGCAATGGCGAAACCGGCGTCATCATCCGATCCGAGCATTCCGATTGGACCGGGCCTTCATGTGATCCGCCTTTCTGGGCGGGGTTTCTGCCAGACGCGAGTTTGGTCCGCCCACCTGGGTGCGAAATGAACATGATTTACCGCCCACGTCTTGTTTGGAGTCGACGGTGGAATACTGAAAGCGCCGGTCTACTCCATGGGGCATGTTGCCATTTTGCCTCAGAAGCGATCGTTGGGGATGGTACCGTGGGTTGTCGTGGATTTTGCCTCAGAAATGAAATGGAGTAGGGATCAAATAAAAGGGAAAAATGATTTAATAACGGAACTAAAACCCATCGCAACGCACTCCGTGTCTTTCCACGACACAAGGAAGGGATCCAACTACACGTATATTAATGGAATAACTGACTCGGGCCAACTTCATGTTGTATGCAAAGGGTTCCGAGAACTGTAACGATAGATATACATATATATATATATACACATCTCAATTATAATACCAAGCTTGCACACTAAAAACTCGGCTCGCCGTCACACGATCCCAATGAAATTGCTGCGGCACTTAGCGGACATGCCGACAATATTTGGGAAGTCTCGGCGTTGCATAGTACCACTTGCATTTTGCACAATGCGTATTTTTGTCATTCCCGGTGTACGGTCTGTCGTCTGCTACCAGCGATGTTGTACTGCTATCCCGTGCATGTGCACGGGTATCGCTCGTATATATATATATATATATATATATATATATATATATATATATATATATATATATATATATATATATATATATATATATATATATATATATATATATATATATATATATATATATATATATATATATATATATATACATACATACATACATACATACATATAGCCTGGTGTTGGCGCAGTGGTTAGGGCAGCGGCTTGAGATCCAAAAGGTCCTGAGTTCAAGCCCCGTTGAGCCACTGAATTAATACACCAGGGGGTTCACTCATCCTGTCATCCTTCCGAGGTCGGCGAAATGAGTACCAGTGTACTGGGCCGGTGTATACCCCGGTTAAAATAGGTGTACCATATCCCTGTGTCGTAAGAGGCGAACAGGGTTGCGTCAGGAAGGGCATCCGGCGTAAAACATGTGCCAAATCACTATGCGGATCATACGGATGATCCGCTGTGGCGAACCCGAACGGGACCAGGCGAAAGAAGAAGAATATATATATATATATATACTTCTTCTTTCGGCTGCTCCCGTTAGGGGTAGCCACAGCGGATCATCTGTCTCCATTTGGCTCTATCCACCACATCTTCCATTGACACTCCAACCGCCCGCATGTCCGCCCTCACCGTATCCATGAAGCTCTTCTTTGGCCTTCCTCTTCTCCTGTCTGGCGGCTCCATCTTCAACATCCTTCTCCCGATATACTCCGCTTGCCTCCTATGCACATGTCCAAACCATCTCAATCTCGCATCTCTCACTTTGTCTCCAAACTATCCAACTTGCGCTGTCCCTCTAATATACTCGTTTCTAATCTTATCCATCCTCGTCACTCCCAACGAGAATCGCAGCATCTTTAACTCTGCCACCTCCAGCTCCGCTTCCTGTCTTATTGTTAGTGCCACCGCCTCCAAACCATACAACATAGCTGGTCTCACTTCTGTCTTGTATACTTTCCCCTTCACTCTTGCAGCTACCCTTCTGTCACAAATCACTCCTGCAACTCTTCTCCACACACTCCATCCTGCCTGCACTCTCTTTTTCACTTCTCTCACACACTCTCCGTTACTTTGGACAGTTGATCCCAAGTATTTAAACCCATCCACCTTCCCCACCTCAAGTCCTTGCAACCGCACCATACCACCACCCTCCCTCTCATTTACGCACATGTACTCCGTCTTACTCCTGCTGACTATCATGCCCCTTCTCTCCAGTGCATACCTCCACCTCTCAAGGCTCGCCTCAGCCTGCTCCCTACTCTCCCTACAGATCATGATGTCATCAGCAAACATCATAGTCCATGGACACTCCAGTCTGATCTCGTCCATCAACCTGTCCATCACCATTGCAAACAGGAAAGGGCTCAGAGTCGATCCTTGGTGCAATCCCACTTTTACCTTAAACCGGTCCATCATTCCAACCGCACACCTCATCGCTGTCACACTGTCCTCATACATATCCTGCACAATTCTCACATACTTCGCCACCACTCCCGAATTCCTCATACAATGCCACAACTCCTCTCTTGGCACCCTATCATAAGCTTTCTCCAAATCCACAAACACACAATGCAACTCCTTCTGGCCTTCCCTATACTTCTCCATCAACATTCTCAAAGCAAACATTGCATCAGTGATGCTCTTTCCTGGCATAACCCCATATTGACGCTCACAGATCGTCACCTCTCCTCTCAACCGAGCTTCCACTACTCTTTCCCACACCTTCATGGTGTGGCTTAACAACTTTATCCCACTGTAATTTCCACAGCTCTGCACATCACCCTTGTTCTTGAAAATCGGAACCAGTCCACTTAATCTCCACTCCTCCGGCATCCTCTCACTTTCCAAGATTTTATTAAACAATCTGGTTAACAACCCCACTGGCATCTCTCCTAAGCACTTCCATGCCTCCACTGGTATGTCATCTGGGCCAACCGCCTTTCCACTTTTCATCTTCTTCATAGCAGTCCTCACTTCATCCTTACTGATCCACCCCACTTCCAGATTCACTATCTCCACCTCTTCCAACCTTCTCTCTCTCATTTTCTTCATTCATCAGCTCTTCAAAGTACTCCATCCACCTTCTCAACACACTCTCCTTGCTCATCAGCACATTCCCATTTACGTCCTTTATTACCCTAACATGCAGCACATCCTTCTCAGCTCGGTCCCTCTGTCTTGCCAATCGGTATAAATCCTTTTCCCCTTCTTTTGTATCCAACTTCTCATACAGCTCGTCATGTGCCTTTTCCTTGGCCTTTGCCACCTCTCTCTTTGCCTTTCGCCGCCACTCCTTGTACTCCTGCCTACTTTATTCATCTGTCTGGCTATCCCACTTCTTTTTCTCCAACCCCTTCTTCCTGTTACTTTCCTGTACTTCTTCGTTCCACCACCATGTCTGCTTATCTTCCTTCCTCTGTCCAGATGTCACACCAAGTACCTTCCGAGCTATCTCCCTCATCACTTCTGCTGTAGTTGCCCAATCATCCCACCCATCTTTACCACCATCCAACACCTGTCTCGCCTCCTCCCTAAATTCCATGCAACAGCGTTCCTCCTTCAGCTTTCACCATCTGATCCTTGGTTCAGCCCTCACTCTCTTCCTCAACCTCACCTCCAAAATCATCCTACAGACCAGCAATCGATGCTGTCGAGCTACACTCTCCCCTGCCACCACCTTACAGTTTCTAATCTCTTTCAGGTTGCATCTCCTGTTAAGATATAATCCACCTGTGTGCACTTTCCTCCACTCTTGTACGTCACCCTGTGTTCCTCCTTCTTCTTGAAATACGTATTTACCACTGCCATTTCCATTCTTTTTACAAACTCTACCACCATTTGCCCTTCCACATTCCTCTCGTTGAGACCGTACCTCCACATCACCTCCTCATCCTCTTTATTCCCTTCCCCAACATGCCCATTGAAATCTGCTCCAATCACCACTCTTTCATCCTTGGATACACTCTCCACCACCTCATCTAACTCACTCCAGAAATCTTCTTTATGCTCCATCTCACACCCCATATGTGGGGCATATGCACTGATGACATTCATCATCACTCCTTCAATTTCCAACTTCACACTCATCACTCGGTCAGACACTCTCCTCACCTCCAATACCCTCTTGACATAATCTTCCTTCAGGATTACCCTGACACCATTTCTCCTCCCATCCACACAATGGTAGAACAGTTTGAAACCACCTCCAATGCTCCCAGCGTTACTCCCCATCCACTTGGTCTCTTGTACACACACCTTTCTTCGTTGTCTACCTTTCTTCTCTCCATCATATCAGCCAACTCTCGCCCTTTGCCAGTCATCGGCCCAACATTCAGAGTTCCAACTCTCACCTCCACACTTCTACCCTTCCCCCTCTCCCACTGCCTCCGGACTCGCCTTCCCCGTCTCCTTCTCCTCCTTCGCCCAGCAGTAGCACAATTTCCACTGGTACCCTGCTGACCACCGGTACCGGTGGCGGTTGTTGGTAACCCGGGCCTCGACCGATCCGGTTTGGAAATTCGTTTTGTTTTTGGCATAATGATTTGGCATAGGTTTTTACGCCAGATGCCCTTCCTGAGGAAACCCTGGTCGCCTCTTACGACACACAGGGATATGGTATACCTATTCTAACCCGGGCATACACCCGGCCCAGTACACCGGTACTCCTTTCGCCGACCTCGGAAGGATGACAGGCTAAGTCAACCCCCTGGTGTTATACGACTTCGTATATATATTGTTGCGGATTCGCGCCCGCCGGCGTGCGAACGGCCACGTAACTCGAATCGCGGCACGTCGCCCACCGGACGGACAATCCAGTCGTGACCCTCTCGGACTAACGCCGGGAACTAGTCACGGGTGGACCTTTCGGTCTCACCACGATCGTGCCAATCGGCCCCCGCGTGGGATAGGGTTGCTCGCCAAATTCGACCTACCTAAGTACCCACACGGAGGGTAGACCGGGCGATCGCACCTCGCCGCAGGTCGACTTCGGACACAGGCCACTTTAAGCGACCCGTTCCGTACTATCGGGATAACCGAGCGGTGTTATTCGTCGGCCTCGACGGTTCGATTAATTATCGGGCGTTTTAGCCCACGACCAACCCTTTACGTGAAGCAAGATGGAGATTCAATGAAAGAAAAGACGAAGCGAAGCGGGAAAACAGTTCAACATAATTCACATTTATTTCGCGATGAACGGGAAGCACACATATACAATTACAACAAAAGCACATGTAAAAGGAGAAGAAACACAATATTACACAAAAAGCAAATATAAAAGAGAAACAATGCGGAGCTATCCGACTACCGAGCACACGGCAACACTTATACAATTTTACTTCACAGACGGCGCCGACAACACAGATACCCAAAGCAAAAGAAAAAGAACCACCCTCCAGGATGAGGGGGGTAGGCGGGCCTGGGGCCGAGACCGTGTCGGGCCTACCCGTCTGATGATGAGACGCAGAGCGGCGGTGGCGCCTCAATTCCGCGGGCCTCGCGGACAGTGTCTGGTAGGGGGTGGGAAAGGGGCCCCCTTGTCACACTATCTCAGCGCGGGGGGGAAACGGGAGGGGGTTGTTGATGCTCGGGGGGAGGAGGATATCACCCTGTCTCGGGTCCCGCGACGAGCGTCTCCTCCTCGACCTCGGTCGCGTTGCTGGCCTCTCCCTCTGCAGCTCCCGGCACCGACGCGAGCACCCCCCTCGTCCGCCTTCGCCGCCGCCACCTCTCCACAGCTCCGTCTAATCGCCCTCTCCGTCTCCTCTCTTGGCTCGTCCCAACTCTTCACTCTTGACTTCTCCCCTCCGAACTCTTACTCTTCTTCCCAGCTCCACCGACAACTCGTTCCAACGCGCCACTCTCAACTGACGAACGCAGCCGTTTATACAAGCCCCGTGGCTTCGCTCCTTCACCTTTGACCCTCTGCCTCCGACCCTTCACCTCTCTAACTGGCTCCCCATTGGACCGAGGAAAAGTTGGCGTGAATGCTTTTTGATCCATGAATTTGCATATCGCGACCTCACTCCAACGCCCTGGAGGCGGGGCCAAATCGCCCCACGCTCTCCGATAGGACGGAACAGAAGTGGGCGTGAGTCGTTTTTGATCCGTTTTTCTTCGGAAAGTCTGTGATGTCTCTGAACACGCTGCTCGGTGCGTGCCCCGCACGAGTCCAGCATCGGCGCCCACAAGTGGCGTGGGAATGACGGTGATGCGATGGTGGTGAGTTGTGACGGTAAAGGTCGTGGCTGTTGTTGTGAAGCGGCGTTGTGGTTGGTGGTTGTTGTTGTGAAGCGGCATTGTGGTTGGTGGTTGTTGTGAAGCGGCGTTGTTGAGACGTGGTTGGTGGTGGTAGTAATGGCGACTGGTCCAAAATAAAGATAGTAAAAGAAAAACGGCTATCCTGAAGAGTCGCAGCCCGACTGAATGACATTTATTCCCTCGAAACAACGGGTTTGGGCCTAACTACACATATACTTACAGAGATATCTCACCGAAGGGACCTGAATGGTGCTTTGTGAATTTCGTCAACCACAACACTACCCCCTCCCCTTTTTACAGACTCGTCCCGAGTCGTCAAATTTTCGTGTGCCATCATGTGTAGTTTTTCCCGAGTACATTTTACCTACTGATCCCTGAGTGCGACATTCATGGTATTCGTGTCCCCAAAATAAATAACCTGAGGGCTGAGTAACTACCTAACAAACTCACTCACACGGACGACTTAAATAAAATTGCCGGCGCTAGGACAGACATGCCGGGGGCGCACTCATATTTACAGTACATCTTACCTTAACTTACAAATTTTACACTAAACCATGGCCCAGGATCACTGAACTCTGCAAAAAGAAAGCAGTTAGCAGGGAGCCAGGCTGCTCGCATGCAGTCTCTGACTCAAATAATGCAGGTGACAGGGAACGTGGCCGGCTGCTCACACGCAGTCCAAGGCCTTCCCTTTTGAACTGAACGCAGTGAACCACAACGGTGCATGGGCTGCACAAACGTAGTCTCCATGCCAGCTCAAGTGGCACACGCAATGAACACAACGAATGGATGGATGAATGGTTTGAACTGAACGCAGTGAGCCACAACGGTGCATGGGCTGCACAAACGCAGTCTCCGTGCCAGCTCAAGTGGCACACGCAATGAACTCAACGGATGGATGGATGAATGGTTTGAACTGAACGCAGTGAACCACAACGGTGCATGGGCTGCACAACGCAGTCTCCGTGCCAGCTCAAGTGGCACACGCAATGAGCACAACGAATGGATGGATGAACACAAACACGGTGCACGGGCCGCCAGTGCAGGCCCGTGTTGTAGCTGCCAACAGGGCAGTTCTTGCAGCTTGCAAACTGTTGCTTTGATCCTGGCGCACATGGCAATGAACAGGGGGGTGCAAAGCAAAAATTGAACGGGGCTGGTGAACAGGGGCAGTGGGCATGGCATGGCAAAGGTGATCAGGCAAACACAGCCCGCAGAAGAAGGCCGCTGCAGGCAAACACAGCCGGCAGATGAACTGGCCTGGTGTAGGCCTTGAAGAAAAACAGCCAGCCGGCAGATGAAGTGGGCCGGCACAGGCCTTGCAGCAAAACACGGCCAGCCGATGGCACAGGCCTTGCAGAAAACAGCTGCAGACGATCCGGCCGGTACAGGCCTTGCAGCACAGCAGCTGCAGATGATCCAGCCGGCACAGGCCTTGCAGCAAAACAACAGCTGCCGATGAAGTGGGCCGGCCTTTGCCTTGCAGCAACGCAGCCAGCAGATGAAACTGGCCAGCTTTTGCCGTTCAGTGGAGGTTGGTGGAGGGAGTGCGGTGGTGCTGGCCACTCGGAAGGCGGGCTCGGACCTACCCTACGGTCTCCCTCCCAACCTATCGCCTTTGCCTGTCACTGTCTATACCCACTCCCTTAATTTGTCAAACCCCAATTTAGCCCCAACTTATTTTTTTATTTTTACTTCCCCCCTATAAATCGTCCCCTAACCTCCTTTATCGTCTTTGTTCGGCTAACCTATCCTGTCACTTAGCCTACTCCCAACCCCTACGTTCCCTTCCCGGAGGGGAATAAGGGAGAGCTAACGTCCTGTGTCGAGGCCCAACGAAGCCTCAGGATGGCCTCCCCAGACTTCAGCGATCTATAACCAAAGTGGGTCCAGCGGCCCACAACGAGAGCGAGGGGATGGATGGTGCGGAGGGGTACACTTCCTATCTACCCTATCCATTTAACTGTTAAACTACCCCGGGGCTTTCAACAAGCGCCTCTCGCTTAAACTATTGGTTATAACAACCCAGATTCCCGTCGCCTGTGTTGGTGTCCTCACAATTTCGGGCCTCGCCCCCAATTTTCTCTCCATGCCCTCACACGGTCTCATGGCTGGGACACGTGGCTCCCCTTGGCAGGCACGACCCTCTGCCGAATCTCCCGCTATGGCACCCCCGGGCACTACACTGCCTCCGAGCCTACCAGCTCCCTAACACCGGGGAGTGCCCCCCATGGTACCTCCCCTGAAACGCACACGTGGCTGGCTGGCTTCCCAGGCCCCTTTCCGAGGGTCACCTGTGCCCACAACACTGCCCACGCGGCTAATGGCGCCCCGGGCCCCCGCACCAAGCAGGCGCACCCGTGCCCACTACGCTATCCCGGCCCCCCATGGGCCCTTGGCCTACCACGGCCGACTAGCCTGGTGCCCGGGGTACCCACTCAGCGATACTCACTTTTCGCAGCCACGCTCCCAGCCCGTCAACAGGGCTCCTGCACCCCTCCAAACGGGTTTCGAGCCTACACTCCCACCAACAACAAAACGACCTCCATTTTGTAAATTTGACTAACCCCCTAACTCACTCTACACTGACCCCGGGGTCCCTTGGGCGGGAGTCACTCCTCCCCCCAATCACTCGTCGCACCATGCATTCCCCATTCGCTCCATTCACACAGACCCGCTGGCCTCACTCACTCACCAAGCACATGCTTCCACTTCACTCACCAACTCTTCAACACACTCACCGCTGAACTCTGCCATCCTTCAAACTACCTCCCCTAACTAACTCGTGCTCCCACTTCGTCCCTTAAACTACAGCACGTTCCTTTTAACACTACGTAGCTCAGCTACGTCCCCTCTACACATTCACAAGTCTGTCACTGTCTCCAAATAATCTCATTAATCAATTTCCCAACCTAAATCTCGCTACAATCCCTCCAACTAATCCATTCCACGGACTCCATGAGGACTTACCCCTGCCCCATGGAGTCTGTCTAACTAAACTAACCCTTCCCCCTAACTAGTTTCCATCCTGTGCCCAGGCCAAGGGGGTCTTCCACCCCTTGCCCAGGAATCCTGTGCACCCGAAAGTGAGGCTTGCTTTTTTTTTTTTTTTTTTTTTTTTTTACATGCGCAGCACCAGCGCGGCAACTCACAGCTCGCGCACTTTGCACCTGCCCGTGACGTCATGCAGCTGCACGTGTTCCTCGTCCCTCCTTGGACGGTACCATCCGGCAGGGATACCCCTCCTGCCGGATTCCAACCCCACGTGCAGCCATGACATCACCGTGCGCATAAAAAAAAAACACAAGCCCCACGTCTCGAGGGGTTTCCCACGCGAACACATGTGCTTTGCCCGTTGGAGTTTAACACACACGATCGCGTGGAGAACCCGTCCGGTCCAAATCCGTAATCCTGCCTAAACTTTGTCCGTCCGCAGGATCGGCAAATCCACCGCTGGCGTTTCCGGACCAGGACTTCACTCTCGCAAGCGAGCACATGGGGGCCTCGTGCGTTGCACAGCACGGACCTCGTGCTCACTGCTGGGTGAACCCGGCACGGTCCCCGAAACAACTACAGCCGCTCTCGGCTTTCTTTCCTCTGTCGCAGTCTCCGTCTCCATTCCACACACGCACTCCCGCGTGTTACGACGCTAACACACCTCACCATTAAACTCACACCGGGAGACGCGGCTGCATGTTCACACATGCCGACCGACATCTCCCTTACACACAGCGACCTTGCACACGCTGTCTCCCTCACACTCGGCCGCTCACTCACGCATGCCACCTCCCTCGCACACGTGGCTCCACTCACTCGCGGCCTTCCACTCACTCGTGCCATTTCCCTCACACAAACCATACCACTCACACACGCGGGGGCACTCGCCCGCGGTGCCTCATCCACACACAGCGTGCTGGGGAGCACGCCCTTCGGCACACTTGCCACCACACCACTCACACATGGGGTCTCTTCCACACACGGGGACGCACTCACACCTTGCAGCACACACACCGGGACAACCACACTGGGGATTCGTGTCCCCACAAGGGTCTCCGGGGCCTCTATACCCCCCAAGCTCGGCGTGCACCTGTCCACAGCACCCGTCCCCTCAACCTCGCAAAGCACGACCGAACCCACCTGGTCGTGATTTGCCTCAAGGGGGCATACTCCCTCCCCTCTTTCCTGGAGGAGGCCATCCAAATGCTCGCACCGGGTCTCCACCCAGTCCGCGAGCTCACCCCCATTATCCTCCACTACCTCCGTGTGTGTGTGTGTGCGTCACTTACCCCGTCTTCATCGTGTAGTCTTCCCTCTATCGTTCCCATCTCCCGTGTCTCTGCCAACTCAGTCACCTCTTCCCTTGTTATCTCCCTTATCTCAACTATTATTTCCGTCTCTTCCCTTGTTATCTCCCTCGTGCATGTCTCCGTCACCCCAATTAGTTTTTCCCTCTCGGTCACCGCCACTGTTGCTTTCTCCATCACCTTCACACTTCTCGCCCAACACGTCCCCCGAATTACTTTGTCACCCGCCTCCACTGCGGGCCCGACAGCCGTTGCACTCCCTCCCAGCTCGTTCGCTCCCACACGTGGAGTCGCCATTTTAAACTCCCTGGTAACGGCCTTCATGCCCGCCTGCAGGCTTCGGCCCATGTTCTGCGTCTCACCCCGCAGCTCTTTCATTTCTTCCTTCATTTTGAGTGCGTTTGTTTCCATATTTTTTTTCACTTCGTTCATTTGCTTGTTCATGCCTTTTATTTCGTTCGTGTTTGTATCCATTTTCGTTTTCACTTCGTTCATTTGCTTGTTCATGCCTTTTATTTCGTTCGTGTTTGTATCCATTTTCGTTTTCACTTCGTTCATTTGTTGTGTATTCGCATCCATTTTCCTCATCAATGCCTCAAACATTTCCATCGTCCGATCCGTGGGCGAATTCGCACGTGGGGGCCGTTTGTCCGCCACCCCAGCCACTGCGCCCATTTCGAACTCTGGGTTCAGTTGGGGGAGTTCATGTTCCTGCACAACCAACATTTCCTGCATGGGGTTTTCATCCTGGACCATGGATTCTACACATTCTAAATCCATTTCTAATACCCCCGGCTCCCGCTCGCCTTGAGACGCCATCTTATTTCTTGTAAAGCGTTAATTTGAATCGCTCGTAATTTGGAGGGAATCGGGGGTCGCTCCTCTCACCCCTGGACCGATTCCCGTGAATTTAGCTGGAGACAGGAGAGCCCGTTTTCCCGCTCTCCGACACCAGTGCCGCGAGGAGGGGGATGGGTTTGTATCCCACTCCTGACACCAGTGTTGCGGATTCGCGCCCGCCGGCGTGCGAGCGGCCACGTAACTCGAATCGCGGCACGTCGCCCACCGGATGGACAATCCCGTCGTGACCCTCTCGGACTAACGCCGGGAACTAGTCACGGGTGGGCCTTTCGGCCTCACCACGATCGTGCCAATCGGCCCCCCGCGTGGGATAGGGTTGCTCGCCAAATTCGACCTACCTAAGTACCCACACGGAGGGTAGACCGGGCGATCGCACCTCGCCGCAGGTCGACTTCGGACACGGGCCACTTTAAGCGACCCGTTCCATACTATCGGGATAACCGAGCGGTGTTATCGTCAACCTCGACGGTTCGATCAATTATTGGGCGTATTTAGCCCACGACCAACCCTTTACGTGAAGTAAGATGGAGATTCAATAAAAGAAAAGACGAAGCGAAACGGGAAAAACAGTTCAACATAAAGCACATTTATTCCGCGGCAAACGGAAAGCACACATATACAATCACAACAATTATGCACCAAAAGCAAATGTAAAAGTAACACGACAATTCTGCACAAAAAGCAAATGCAACAAAAGAAACACAATGCAGATCTACTACCGACTACCGAGCACACGGCAACACTTATACAGTTTTACTTCACAGACGGCGCCGACAACACATATACCCCAAAGCAAAAGAAAAAGGGGCCACCCTCATCGACAAGGGGGCAGACGGGCCTGGGGCCGAGACCGCGTCGAGCCTACCCGTCTGGTGATGAGCCGCAAAATGGCGGCGGCGCCCCGACTCCGCGGGCCTCGCTGGCACTGCCTGGAATGGGGTGGGAACGGGGCCCCCTTCTCACACTATCTCAGCGCGGGGGGAAACAGGAGGGGGTTGTTGATGCTCGGGGGAATGAGGATATCTGGTCGGCTTGGGTCCCGCGACGAGCGTCTCCACCGCGACCTCGGTCGCGTTACCGGCCTCCCCTCTCCGCAGCTCCCCGACTCTGACACGAGCGCAGACCTCCACAAAGATTCTTGGCTTCTCCACCCTCTCCGGACCCCGACAGACACTCTCTCGACTGCTTTCGCCGCCGCCACTTCTCCAACTCTTTCCTCTTCTCAACTCGCCAACTCCCAACTGCGTCGATTTGCTCCGCGCTTTATAGTGCGACAGGAGAAACCATATGCAGATTTTTGGATCAGGAATGGCTCGGGGGCGGAGCCACGCTCCCCATTGGACAGAGGAAAAGTGGGCGTGAATCATTCTTCATCCGCGAATCTACATATAGCGATTATACTCCGACGCGCCTGGAGGCGGGGCCAAATCGCCCCACGCTCGCTGATAGGACGGAACAGAAGTGGGCGTGAATCATTCTTGATCCGATTTCTCGGAAAGGCTGGTGTTTTTGCACCCGCTGCTCGGTGCGCGCCCTGTACGAGTCCAGTATCGGTGCCCACAAGCGGCGCGGGAATGGCGGTGATGCGATGGTTGCGAGGGCGAGATGTGACGGTAAAGGTCGTGGCTGTTGGCATTGTTGTTGTTGTTGTGAAGCGGCGATGTGGTTGGTGGTTGTTGTGTGATGTCTGTTGAGACGTGGTTGGTGGTGGTTGTGGTGGTAGTAATGGCGGTTGGTCCAAAATAAAGATAGTAAAAGAAAAACGGCTATCTAAAAGGGTCGCAGCCCGAATGAATGACATTTATTCCCTCTAAACAATGGGTTTGGGCTAACTACACATATACTTACAGAGATATCTCACCTACGGGACCTGAATGGTGGTTTGCGAATTTCGTCAACCACAACAATATATATATATATATATATATATATATATATATATATATATATATATATATATATATATATATATATATATATATATATATATACTGTATATACATATCGTTTTGAGATTTGATTGCCTGGTGTTGGCTTAGTGGTTAGGGTGGTGGCTTGGGATCCCAGGGTCCTGAGTGCAAGTCCCGTTTGCTGCTGAATTAACACCAGGGGGTTGACTCAGCCTGTCATCCTTCCGAGGTCGGCGAAATGAGTACCAGTGTACTGGTCCCGGTGTATGCCCCGGTTAGAATAGGTGTACCATATCCCTGTGTTTCGTAAGAGGCGACCAGGGTTGGCGTCAGGAAGGGCATCCGGCCATAAAACATTGCCTCAAGAAAAAGCCAAACCCCTGCACAGCAGGGAAAAATGGCTGTAAAAACGGTCATTTTATTTATTTTTTGAGATTTGATTCATGTGGTTGGAATGATCTATTATTGAGTGATTCAGTGGAAAAGGCATAGCAAACCAACAAATATGACAAACAAAAAACAGCAATCAGAGATTGCAGACCCTCACCAGGACTTAGTATGTGCCAAGTTTCCATTTTTACCTTGATGCGGTTTTTCCGTTTTTTCCAAAAAGTTTTTCCGTTTCTCAACAAAACAGAGGTCCAAAGTTTTTCCGTTTTTAGCTCGCCTGTTCGAAGAACAGAGAGCTATAATGATACCCCCAGCGTGAGCGTGAGCGTGAGCGTGAGTGTGAAAATGTTAAAGTTTTTGGTGCAAGTTATTTCCTTTCCAATGTTTTTATCTACCACACTATTTTTTACTGATTACAATATACAAATACATATATTGCTTTAAAATTATTTGGATCAGACTTCACTGCAATGCTTTATAAAAAATATTATTAGACTAGTCTTTTAAAAATGATAAATGTATTAACAGGCGAGCATTGGGTGGCTTTGACACCAACTCTCTGGTTTAAATATGGCTGCCACACCACGTGACATATGATGTCATAACCATCATTCCAACATTCTGCATGAGTAGTCGCACCAATGGCGAAAATTTTGGCTCAATCCGACAAGTGGTTGCAGAGAAAAACACGAAAGTTCTGTGCGGACAAACAAACAAACAGACAAACAAACGAACTTAAATGCAATACCCTCTCCTTTGGCAAGGGTAACTAGCAAATACAACCGGTCGATTCGCTGATGGGAACACTAAGTGGAGGTGGAGAAAGAGGGAAAGGTGGGAGGAGAAGGATGGAGGAGGGAGGGAGGAGGAATGGAAGGGAGGGAGCGATGACAGTTTGTTGCTGGGTCACGATTCAAACCCAGGCGAGACAACTTGGAGCAAGCATGCATACCTCTTGTATTGGCTATCCTGCTGTGATCTGTCCGAGCAGCAGTTCCGACTCCTAAAAAATAAAATAAAATAAACTTTAATTTGTCCATTTCACAACTACTTTGACAGCCCTTCCTCTCCTTGACCTCCGGAGAGTTGTATGGCGGTGGAGGGGGTTTGGCAGGAGGAGAGCGTGAGGGGTGGGGGGGGAGTGAAAGGAAGGGCAATGTGAGGGAAGGGAAGGGAAGGCAGCGTGAGGGGGAGGGGAAGGCAGTGCAAAGGGGGAAGGCAGCACAAGGGAAGGGGAGGCAGTGCGAGGGGGGAGGCAGCGAGAGGGGTCGGGGAGCAGTGGCAGAGTGTGGGAAGGCAGCGCGAGGGGCTGGGGAAGCAGAGTCTGGATATGAGGCACTATGAGGAGGTGAGGAGGCACGACAAGGAGGTGAGGAGGAACTACGAGGGGGTGAGGAGGAACTACGAGGGGGTGAGGAGGAAGCACGAGGGGGAAGGGAAGGCAGGGCAGTGTGAGGGGAAGGGAAGGCAGAATGAGGGGAAGGAAAGGGAGTGTAAAGGGAAGGAAAGGCAGCATGATGTGAGGGGAAGGGAAGGGCGATAAAACATGCCCAAACAGCAAAAATATAATTTTAACCACCGGGTTTCATATAACTGGGCGGAAGCATCGAAAAACTCATGCTATTTACCTGGCAAATTCAAAACGAAACCATCAGTCCTTAACATTCCCCTTAACAGTGGGGGAGGGGGACAGGGGGAGAGGGATCAGGGTGGCAGAGAGACGGAGAGAGAAAGAGCGAAGGGGGGAGAGAGGGATTGGTATGGGATGGAGAGGGATAAGGGTTGGAGGGAGAGGGGTGTGGGTGTGGGTGTGAGTGGTGGGAGATGGGAGAGTGAGTGGTGAGAGAGAAAGAGGGGGTGGGGTGAGAGAGGGTGGGGGATGAGAGAGGGTGGGGGAGGGTGAGAGAGGGAGAAGGGTGAGAGAGGGAGATGGGGAGAGGGGAGAGAGAGATGGGATGGGGACTGAGTGTAGGGGAGAGTGAGGAGGCGAGGGGGGTTCCGGCAGATGTGACGTCCAGTTTAACAGCACACACATTGATGAATCACACTGCCTGTGAAGCACTGGGATGACAGTTTATAGCTGGGTCTGGATTCGATCACAAGCTAGACAGCTGAGAGCAAGCGTGCATACCTCTTGGCTATCCTGCCGTGGTGTCAACGAAATGTTTCATTTTTTTTCGTATTTATGTACGCCGAAGTGATGGGTCGGATAATGAAAGAATCCTCCCTACAAGTCATGGACCGGTGTTAGTGGGTTTGTTTGTTGGGCTACTCCTCCTGCAGTTCTGGTCCAATTACATCCACACTTGCGACAGATGATCAGCATTACCCCAATTAATGCATATGAGTGTTTTTTATCTTTGCTGGTGGTCTTGGGGAGGGGGGAGGGGTTTTGGGGGAGGGATGCAAATTCTCTATGTAAATGTGTATCGTGCAGCACCGCCTCCATGTGGGAGAGGGTATTACAAGTCTCCACCATTTAGAGTGCAGTATTCCCGCTCCCACGTTTTCCAATATAATGAGGTGTTGGAATTATAAACAGTAGGTATGTTTTTGCTTCATGCACGTAACCCAGGTTATTTATTTTTCCTATACAGAGCTATCACTTGTAGGCCAGCGGTAAACCTCGATAAAGGGCTATATTTTAGGAGTTTAATCAACCGGCTTGACACAAAGCTACAACAGGTCTCATATGAAAGATGGTGATCTCAGTAACACAACTTCTCAGATGGTGAAGCGAGAGGCTTTCATTTATTATCATATATTCACAATTCTTATCGCACATTCCATTATTACAAATACTGTACATATACTATCTGACATCAGCCTTGTTGTCCTCATATTTTGGTGTGCGGTCCATGAAATATTCACATTTGAAGGATACACCCATCTGAATATTTGGACCATTTCAGAAAATCACATAATTTCCCATAAACTACAAGTCAAAGAGCCTTCCTCCTACATGCAACCAAGTCATTGCTGGACATCCAGTACCACAATGGACGAAACTCATGGCTCTATCATCAAACAAATCCACCTTGACACACTTCATCTGGAATCACGTCACGCAACATGCACCAGCAGCAAAAGAACTTTCAGATCACCAAGAAAAGCAGATCTATTTGGCTGGTGGCTTCTCTGATGGTTCGCTTACAGCATGCCTTTCATCTGCAGGAATGTATCATAACAGTCAACTCACATCAATGCAGGAAGAGGCAGATTCTCGGATATTTCTTCATGTGAAGCATGCCGATGATGAGTTCAGACGTAACAATGTGCGTGGGTCCATTACAATCAAATCAGCAGACACTGATGTGCTTGTCTTAGCAGTCCACTACTTTCCACAGTTGCGGGACACTGCCGAAATATGGACAGAGAAAAGAACATCAGCAGGATGCAAGCTTATCCATGCCCTTAAAATAAGGGCATGCAAAGTTTCAGGCTGCTCAGTTTCATGGTTTTGGAGTTATGGAGGAGACACACACCGACACAGACACACACTGACATTTATTATAAAAGAATAAGATAACTCGATTCCACCAATTTGAAAAAAATTAAGAAAGAGGAAATGTCGCTTCAGGCGGCTTCATTTGTGATCCTCAAAATTCTTCTCGCAAAAAAAAACATCATTACACACAGACAGAATATTTTTCATAAAACAGTTTTTTTTTTTACAACAATTATAACCATATCAGTTAACAACAATTATAACTATAAATAGTTTATTATTATAAATATATAAATAGTAATATAAATTAAAATATATATATAAATAAAATAAAATTAAAAAATAACATAAATAGTTTACAATTATTATAAATAGTTCACAACAATTATAACCATATCAAAAAAAATCAGTAAAGGCTGAAAGAATTGTTCGCCTAAAGTAAGAACTTTATTAACTTGTAAGCAAGTGAACAATTTTCTGACAACCTTGGTCATCAGCTAGGTTCTGTTCTTCATTCAGGATTTGACCCTTTTAGCCCAGAAGCTCTCCAAACCCTTGGTCCACAACATCAGCCATGAGTTTACACCAGCAGATCCAGCTGCATCCCGACAGCTATGGGTTTACCTCATTGGATTCATAACCTCAGCTGTGTCAAAACAGCCAGTCAATCTAGCAATGCGGCCACACAATTTAAGCTTTCTATATGGAATACTTCACTGAACCCATCGACGCTTTTTAAAAACCTTCCTTGCGAGAGGCTTTCATTTATTATCATATATTCACAATTCTTATCGCACATTCCATTATTACAAATACTGTACATATACTATCTGACATCAGCAGTGAATACATACACGCCTGACCTTGCAGATTACACAACATTCCCCAGCATGTCCATTTTGCTCACCACTGCATTGAGCTGTTATTCAAATACAAAACACTGCCATTTTAACAGATTTCCCATGCATTCTACTGCACCACCCAACAACCAGTGAAAATGTTTTAAAATGCATTGATTTGAATATTTCTTAACTACATAAGAAACATTATAGTGTATTTTCCAATAAAATAGAAACACAAATCCAATCCATGGTATCCAAGGAGGCTTGGATTCAGAGCCAGGGAAGCTCGGACACACTCGGACACACTCGGACACACACACACACACACACACACACACACACACACACACACACACACACACACACACACACACACACACACACACAATCGAAGAGTATGCTGGTACTCTATGTAAAATGTCCCCATCTGCTACATACAAAACTAAAACTCGAGTATCTTCTCTGAATAGTCACTTTTGTCTGCATATGAGAACCAACTTGGTTTATTCAGCTGATTATTGAGGCAGTGATCACTTTTCACTTCCCAGGACCATGGCAAAGGCAAAAAAAAGAGATCGGTCAAATCTGGGATTTCATCTTCTCGTTCATAATAATAACAATAATAAATAATAATAATATTACAAAAATAATATTTTTTTACGTCTAAGCAGCCTCTCTCAATGGCAATGATTCTGGTACCATCCGACAGAGATTTACCTCATGCATCATCCTTTGGTAGTGTAATTTTAATAGCTTGAAAGGATTCCACGAAACGTACGAAAAACTCTCTTCCTTTGTGAAAGAAAAGGCAAGGTTCGGGTTCAAAATTGATCATGTGCATCCATCGTCAATGTACATATTTGCTGGGATCCTAAGTCTAAGTCTTGATTGAACTGACTTGGTGCCACAACCATTTCTGGCAACTTGATAGTTGTGCAAAAACTAACTCAGCAATACAGCAATCTAGGTCAGACTTGACTACAGTTCAGAAACCGAGCAAGACGATCGGAAAACATCCGTCCTTCTTGTATTAGCATGGTTTTCAGAGACCCTTTCAACTGTCGATGGAATCGTTCCATGAACCCATTAGGTTATGGGTGATAAGCTGTGGTTCAGGTTCTCCTACTGCCAAGTAGATCAGAGCTTGGAAAAGTGCTGATTCAAACTGATAACCTCGATCTGTGGTTATTGTTGAGGGTACACTCAACACAGCTACCCAATGTGAGATGAATGCTTGTGCTACCATCTCTGCTATCTGGTCAGGGATTGGTATTGCAACCGGCCAATGAGTAAAAAGATCAATGCATGTGAGCAGGTATGTATTGCCATCTGATGGAGGTAGAGGTCCAACTATATCAAAGTAAATGTGGTCTAATCTGGCATCCGGTGTGGAAACGTGCCAAGAGGAGATCTGATATGTCGATGTATTTTGGATCTCTGACATGTCATGCAGGTTCTGGACCAGTCTCTGACATTATGATGCACTCTCTGCCAGACAAAACGCCGAGACACTAAATGTTGAGTGGCTCTGATGTCAAGGTGAGATAAATTGTGGAGAGCGTCAAAAACTGCATGTTGATACGCGATACGGACGTAAGGGCGAGGATCACCTGTTCAAACGTCACAGACAATCCTCTCCTAAGAAGTCGGAAGTGGTACTTCCTTGAACTGGATTGATGTTGAATTGGTTCACAGCCATTGTAGCTCATCATCACACTGTTAGGCTTCAGCTATGGTAGCGAAATCGATGATGGTAGATACATCCAAAGTATTGACGTCAACCCGGGGGAGTGCATCTGCTGCAGAGTTGTCTTTGACACTGATGTGCCTCAAGTCCGTCGTGAACTGAGAGATGAAATCAAGATGTTGTTCTTCTCTTGGAGAGCGACGATCGAGTCCTGACTTGAGAGCATAAGTCAATGGCTGGTGGTCCGTTTAGATAGAGAATGTCTTCCCTTCGAGCATATGCCGAAAGTGTAACACTCAGGTAGGCTACTGGAAGTTCTCTCAAGGTAGGCTTTTGGGTAATAATGTCTGTAGAATTCAAAAATCCATTTCGTACAAAAATCTACTTGGACGTTTTTCCAAAATTTGCTCTTAAAGTGGGGGTACCTTGTAATTGCAATATCGCGATTTTGTGTCGTGGCTCATTTTGGCTTTGTAGTCTTGTCTTGGAAAGCTGTAAATCTGTACTGATACAAACAAATAAGGTATCATATGAACAAGTGTCATCTCCTCATTCACTTTATATGCTGGACTGCCAGCTATTCACAATTTCATAAGATTGATGAGGTTATTTATGACTATACCCCAATTTTGTTGGTGATGCTCTTGAAAAATGTGTGTTAGATACTTTTTTATTTGTTGAGAATGCATATATTCAACTTAAATGGTGCTTATGGTTTATTATAATGAAGTAGAATCTTTCAGCTGTAAGCATTTGACACCATCCATATGTTTGTACGACATCTTGGGAGCAATATCCAGAGCTTTTTACCGATGGGAGGCGTCTACAGCGACACGTCGGCATCCAGCAACATTGGCCATGTCTAGTCATTCACTATTGGGTCAAGACGTGACGTCAAGGCATCAATCATACCAACAGTGATTCCCACCATGCATGACTGCGTAAACTATCTGTCTCATTGAGACTGAGGTTCAAATAGGATTTTGGTGTTTGACGATAAGCATGATAAATTCAGAACATGGTGTGCAGCCTTCCAGACCATGATCAGAGGAGTACTGCTGGCATACGATGAACAGCTTAATCTCATGGTTCAACAAACTGTATGGCTGATTGCTCAGAACCCAAAGCACTCTTCGAGGGTCTAAACCAAGTCTACATTTCTAACCCTGATGTCGGTTTGGAGCAGGTCTGGAATCGCCTTCAAGAAAGACTTGGTAGGGATGAAGCAATGACTCAATCATTGATAAACAAGCTGGAACTTTTGCCTCAAGTCTCACCTCATGATCGCAAAACTTTGCAGAAGTTCAGCGACACCATTCTGGAAACAGGAAAAAAAGACCACCAAAAAGGATGGTTCCCTTACCGGACTTGCAGCTTTGGATTACCATACATCTCTGTTCCTCAAACCAATCATAGCGAAGCTTCCACCTGACCTCGTGGATCATTGGAGGGTGCAGGCTTTTAATTATTAAGAAACCCACAATGTTACCTTTTCTCCATTTCAATGCTCGCATCTTTAATTCGGCGCAATGCAAAGATTCAAAATGACCTCATTCTGCTTGGTTTTCTCAGGATATGATGATGGATCACGTTCTTTAGCTACTAAAGTGAAAGTTCCACTCAGTATGAAGAACAGAATGTTTGCCTTCACTCATGACATTCGTCCAAGGGTCAGAGTAAACAAGACCAAAGTCACAGGTGAATTGCTGCCACAGATTGTCGAGCAACCGACCACAGCAGTCGTATCGCCTTCTGAAAATCAGCGCCCTCATCGTCGAATAGAAGATCCGCAACAATTCTGCCCTATTCATGGAACAAAACATCCTCTTGCACATTGCAGAACATTCAAAGCGAAAACATTGCAATCCAGACTCATCCTTTTTAACCAATGGAAAATATGTACCAAATGTGCTCAGTCAACTAACCACTTAGCCAAGGAGTGTCAAGTAAAATTACATTGTTCTCAGTGCGACAGCACCCGTCATTGCTTAGCACTTCATGATGCCAATTGTGCTACCCTCGATAGACCGGCAGGGAGGCAATTTATCAGAAACTCTTTGAACCTCTTTGAAAGCATGGCAAGAAGCAACCCTCGGTGATTAGCAGGTATATGGTAATTTGTGGTATTAGTAGATCCAGAGGAAGTTCTTGTTCCAAGATCTGTCTTGTGAAAGTATTCATCACTGGTAATCCTGAAAATGCATGCTGTGTTGGATGACCAGTCAAATTGGTCTCTGCGCCACAGCAAACTTTTGACTATTTCAACGTGCCATCTAATCTCGTCCCGTATGAACTCAAAAACTTACTGTGGAACTATGGCAGCCATTGTTAGGCGTGTCAGGAATCTCGTATCTTTCAATGGAATCGTCCACCTGCTGCTCCCGGAGCTAACTGAGTGTAATACTAGTCCTTGTAATTCCTCCAAGATTCCAACACTGGAGGTCACAAGGCTCCACTCACATATTACCTCCTATCGCTGAAATGTTTCCCGAACCTGAACCAGAAGCGACCATCTTGCTGTCAATTGGGTGAGATGCTTCTCAGCTGCTTAAGATCGGCAAATCTTGGAATGGATCACCGAATGCGCCGTGAGCCCAGTGTATGGACCTTGGATGGGTGATAATTGGTGATGTTTGTCTGTATGGGGACCATAGCCCTGAGTGAGTCGAGGCCAATTGTACCGACAATCTTGACAATGGAACACAATCAATCTACTCACCATGCCCTAATCGTGTCACCATCAAGGACATCATCCTGCCACCCTGGAAGCAGAAGTGACACTGAGCAACTTCCACAGATGTGGGAACTCATTGAGTTTGAGAAATAGACAAATTTACACCCTCGTGGGGGTACGTTTAAACGGTTGCTCCGCATTGGGACACAGGAGCACTCATCTTAACATTAGGTCAGCATTAGTCTTAAAAGGGGAGATTAACATTAGAGTAGATTGGCGTTGATGGGAGCATTAGTTGGAATCATTGGGGATATAGTGGGTTTGAGATGGTTGACCTATAGTGGGTGCGTAGCTAGCTTAGCAACATAGAGTTAAAAGGAACATGTGTAGTTTAAGGGACAACGGGAAATGCATGAGCTAGTTATAGGGAAAGTGGTTAGATAGATTAGTGCAAGAATGAATGTGGAATGAATGTGGGACAGCAGCTTGGTAGAGGATGAAAACATTGAATAGTGGTGCGAAGGAGTAATTGGGAGGGAAGGAGTAATTGGGAGGGAATGAGTCCTGCCCAAGGAAACATGGGGCTAGTTTAAAGCTTATCAAGTGGGATCCAGGAAAATTACAATGGATGTCGTTCTGTAGTTGCATGGTGCTGTGTGTGGAAAGTTTTACTTTGCAGGGTGCAATGAGGATTGACGAGCTGTGAATGTAGCTCACGAGAGCTGAGTATGGTTTTAGGAAGTCACCCCGGGTGCTGCGAGCCTGCAGGCCATGAATAGGCCATGATCCCAGAGTAGTGTGCTAAATTTATGGTCCCAGTTACCAAAGAAGAGGACCCAGACCGCCAATTGCCAGAGTAAACTGGAGAGAGCTCCCCCCCATAATTTGGAATGCAGCAGGTGAGCTTGGTGGCGGCCTCAGATTCCCGGGGGGTGCCATGTGTGTGTACGCATGTGGAGCCACATGGCCTGCAGGTGGAACCACATGTGCATGTACTGCAGATAGAGCCACACTGCCCAGCCAGGCGATTGTGCGGAGGCACTGATGAAAAACCAAGGGCCAGGCCCGAACAAATATGAGCACCAACGCACGGGATGACAGGTGATCAAGATTATTAGAACCTCATAGTTTAAACAGAGGAATGTTACCATGTTAATGAGTCTCTGGGAAGTTTAATTGATGATGTAATCATTGCTTGAATAATTAGAAATTTTTCCTCTTCGTACCACCCACCACTCAGATGATTACCAGCCTCAGCACCTGAGAACACTTTGGGACCTGCAAACGCAGTTCAAACTCACGCTGAGGTTCCCACAGATCCACCTTTTCTCTTGAGGGGGGGATTAAGACTTGATGTCGTGGGCCCCAAGAGATGTTGGTGCTCGAGACTCAGGTACAGTATAGAGGGGGACAGTTAGAATAGGAGAGGACCAAGGACGGAGTGGGAAAGGACAGGAATAGAGGGACAAGAACAAGGATAAGCCCATTGTGGGGTTTGGGGGACATTTAGACTTGGGACATTTCGGACATTTGGGACACTTGGGACATTTAGAGCCTGTAAAATGATTGGCCGGTGTCGCCACCCTATCAGGTATGTGTACAACAAGAGGCCAACCAGCAACACCTGCCGGCCTGGTTTGCCTATGCCTTTGTTTGCCTTTGGCCATGCCTTTGCCATGCCTGCCGCCCTTGTCATGCCTCCCCAAGTACTGCTTGCCAGCATCATTTGTGGACCAGGGACTATTTTTGTGGTTATACCGACCTGTCAAGGATCTGCTGAAAAACACTTGTCAAAAACCAGCATGAGATTGCACATAATAGATAGCGATTGAGCTTGGTTATGTGTTTCGAATTGAATTTAGAACTGTTTAGATATGTGCATCGAGTGAATGTGTATGAATAGTTACACAACGCATTCGTTTTCCTTCTTGTGGACATGTATGCAACTTTTCTTGTCCAAAAGAAATGTCACACTCAGGGATCTGATAAACAAGCTAATTGTGTTAAAAGGGAACTACGTCTGACATGTACAGGAGCCTGCAGACTCTGGACGAGTCTGGTACGGAGGAGGGGAAGGTGTTCCAGTTTTGGAAAGACCCTGTGGAGTTGCACTAAACACATAAGGAATTCCTCGTTGAGATATTCCCTGAACAATTATGTTTAGTTCGGTTACCCATCCTCTCATATCAGTAGACAGGGAAATTCATTGTGAATATAGTTAAGACCCTCCCCATTGTTCTCTTCGTCATTCTCCAACCCTAATTCTCCATTCTCATGCTTCATTTCCAAATCACATTCTCAAAACACTTCACATCACCAGTCCTTCAACCAATAACCGCCATTACAATGCTGCAATCATTACAGTGCAGTCTGAGTGATCACAATATCAGAGAGGACAGCATGTCATCCCATTAAATCACATGAAAGATAACACGAGATTTGAGGACGGGTACCCGGCAAGATTTAGTCAATTCAGACGGCACTTGAGGTTGCTGAGCAACCCATCGGGTCACAGAGTTATCTGTTGTCTGTCAGCTTCAGGGTCAAAGGTCAGGTCTTGTCATCCCCCATATCCATAACAATATATATATACATATATATACATATATATATATATATATACATATATATACATATATATATATATATATATATATATATATATATATACACATTTACATATTTGTTCACCAAAAAAAATGTTCACGAAAAAAATAAGTGACCACTACTGCATATTCGTTATTGTTGTGTGTCTGTCTGTCTGTATGTCTATCTGTCTGTATGTCTGTCTGTCTGTGTCTGTCTGTCCCGAGCATAGCTCCGTGGGTTTTGATCCGATCCTGATAAAATTTTAGTGGGAGGTTTATATCATGATCTAGTTGTGTTTTCCTGAGAATGGGCGTGGTGCGCCCATTATGGGAGGAGCCACGCCCCAAAAACATGTGTTTTTAGGGGGTAGCCGATTTCAATTTGCATCTTCTCCGAAGGGTTTGTCGAATCTGGCAGGGGTTTCGGTATTTAGTTAGCCCAATGGCACCTGCATAGCCCCACGGAGCTCGATTTTTCATTTTCGTCCCAAGGTCAAGGTCACAAGGTCACGAACTAAGAAAACTTCGAATTTTGACATAAAAATCATACGACCGCCCAAACAGACAAAGAGCAGATGCTTATCACTATGCCTTACTTAACGATTAAACACGAGACAAGGCTATCCAGCAGATCATTCAGGGGGGAAAGAAATCTGGTCTTGGCTTACCAAGAAAGAAGTCGTGATGCTTCCATTAAAATGTCCCAAAATGTGTGAGCGTGCCTTCGTCCGCTGCCAACGCCCTGCCTCGATGTGCACCCACGCGCAAACAGGCTCGAACACCAATCGACGCACGTTGTCATCCCCAGGAATGCCAAGAATAAGGTACGAGCCGAACCAGCAGGAATGGTCCAACCGTCACCCACCGTCAGGAGCCACCAAGAGCCGCAACCAATGGACAGCTGTAAGAAGCTGTAAGGCTGTCACCAACTCACGAACAACATACATATATACATGTATATATTTATGCATATATACATATATATATATATATATATATATATATATATATATATATATATATATATGTATACACAGGGTGTCCCAAAAGTCTGGATCCATAGACATTTTTCCTAATATACAATTTGATATTTTTATTTTTATTTCAGATCCAAGATGGCTTCGAAACTAACAAAATAGAAGATCGAATTGAACTCATTCTCATGTACGCAAGACAGGATTCTTCACAGAGAGGAGTTGCTGCAGAATTCAATAGAAAGCATCCTGATAAGCATCCAATAACACATGCCAATGTTAAAATGTTTAAACGTTTTAGGTTTAAAAATGTTCAACATTCTTGTATCCAGCATATAAACAAGTGTCGCGAAGTCCAAGGCCGTCAATTTGAGCATTTACTGGAATAAAACTTTAAAATAAATTTTTGCTTATGTTTCCAGACTTTTGGGACACCCTGCATATATATATATATATATATATATATATATATATATATATATATATATATATATATATATATATATATATATACATATATATACATATATACATACATATATATACATATATATATATACATATATACATATATATATATATATATATACATATATACATACATATATATACATACATACTGTTTCTGTATGCATATATATATGTATATACATACATAGTGTTGCGGTTCTCGGAACCGCATGCATCCAACAGATCGTGGTCCAAAGACAGTTATTCCATTAATATAGGTGTCGATAGTCCCTTTCCTTTTGTTTAGCGGGACAACAAGGGAGTGCGTTGTGATGATCTAATAGCTCAGGTTGCTTAAATAATTTTCTCCTTCATTTCGGCTAATTATTCCTGAGGTAAATCAGCCACGTGCGCCTTCGCTGTAAGGTGGGCCCTCATTGAGGCTAGCATTGTGGCGCCGCTGTGAGGGAACTGCTGCACAGAGATCCTCGTTCCCAGGTGAGCCCTAAACCCAATGTGTTCAGTGAGTCATGTCGTGCGCTTGGCAGTGCGGGATTATCGACTCGAGCTTCCGATGAACTGGGGAAAATTACCGGTTGTATTAAAAAGGCATGCGAATGAATACCTCTTAAGGGGCTGCACGAATGGTGTTTTTCACAACACGGGAAACACAGCCAGCACGACGCCCACGCTGAACAAAACGCGTATGGAGACCGATAAAGACGACTCCACGCCATGTTGGGCGGGATACGAGTGTGCGGAGTAGAAGCGGCTTGTTCCTTTTCAACCTCAATATCTGACACATATTGGTGTTCACCCCGTGCACACGCTCGCGGAGTCGTGTGAACGCGAGCGCTGGCCACGTGCGTAATGGCCAAACCGCGCACTCTGTATGGAATGTGCTCGAAAGCAGACTCGTGCGGCGCTCGCGAAACGTGCATGGATTTATGCATAATGATGTACCTTCGGCCCTCGCTGGCAGCAGCGGATTCTCCATGGATGGTGAACGTCTTCTCGTCGTTGCAGCCAGTGAAGCTGCGATCGAGCCGGGAATGTACAGTGCGGGCCACGTTGGCGCGCGCGGAACGAGCGCGTTGATAGACGCTGGTCGAACGCCCGAGCGGGTATGAGGGACCCTCGACCGGTCGCTCGGGCATGATCAGGGGTTTTTGCAGGACGATTCGCATGCCAATTTCGGTGTGGGCGATTCATGTCATCTCGTGGTGTCGGAGGAGCGGGGTGTTCCCACTGTCTGGGAGGCCTTGCCGGAAACGAAGTGAGGTGGTTTCCGGCCAAAGTTGGCGGGCCACGTGAGGTGTCTGGGCCAATTGGAGCGCCCGATTCAGGTGATGACGTTTCGATGTGGCATGGCCCCTCCCACCAAGCTGCGGGTCCGATAAAGGTCGGAGAAGACCCTCCGCCTTTCTCTTTCTCCGCCTCTCTCCCCTCATCCTCGTCGACACCGCCACGACCGCCTCCTGCTGTCTGGACTCCGCCTCGTCATCTCCGCCCACATGACGTCAACCCCACCCACCTACCTGGTCCCGCCTACCACTCCACCCTCGCACTCTGGACTCTGCCCCTTCTCAACTCAAGATCCTCCTTTCCGAACACAGTCTCCACACGTGCGGCTGAAGCGAGAGATGACGCACCCACTGTCGGGTACCACACTATGGAGCACCCCTCCCCCCCCCCCAGAAACGTATTGGTGGCTCGTCGTCTTATCAAGCACAAAAGTACAGAGAACGTAGCCTCAACTCCCCTCCCTTCCTGTTGCAAAACTTCCTCTTCATCGGGTTTTCTGTGTGTGCGTGTGTGTGTCTGTGCTGGCGCCTGTCTACTTAAGTAACACTGCAGAAGATCGCTATCATTATTATTATTATTTTCACGTTAAGTCTGCTCTGTGTCCCCTTTTGTAAGTTGCATGTTAATTTGCTGCACCACACCTCTCTCCCCACACCCCAATAAATATGCACAACACACCCTAATAAATCTTTATCATACCACATACCTTTCCTCGCCCATTGTAAATAAATCATTTTTAGGAATACTCCCAGCTCGTCTTTGTGGTTTCTTTCATTGATCCAACATGGTCCGAATCCTAGTTTAGCCGGGACTTTATTCCCAACGATCCGTTCCTTTTAGCCGGTACATCCTTGGCAGTGTCGCTCGGCTGCAACCGATCCGGTAAAGTAATCCGGTCCGGTAGAGTGATCCGGTTTGGACAAGATGTACCGAGGGCGTGTTCCCCGGTAATTAAACCACGTGATTAATTAGGTAACCCGATTAACCCATAGACGGGAGGACCCTAGGTCACACGGTTGAGTTATTGGCGGCCACGGTCGGTTAAGCGACCCACCGCGTCACGGAATTATCGTGTGCGACGGCCTACAATTCCGGTGAGTCTGGTGGGAACCGTGATAGCTTCCCCCACCGAGTGGTCTTGTCACCCGACCCCCAGCCCGCAAATGTATATATATATATATATATATATATATATATATATATATATATATATATATATATATATATATATATATATATATATATATATATATATATATATATATACTACCGGACCCCGACATTCGCAGTTCCAACATTCACGGGTTCCGCTTATTCACAGTTGATAATATGCGACATGCTCCTACATTTGTGGGAAATTGCCCCACGTATTCGTGGTTTTCGCAGCGATTTTATTTTATTTTTTGACGAGCCGCGAGCATAACACAGTTCGAAAACATATCTTCCATGAGCCACGCACAAAGCAGGTGGATGTACGTATAGTAAAATACTCCACGTATGCAAAGAACATATCATCCATGAGCCGTGAACATGGCCTGTCCCAGGTGGGAGAGGGCATTCCTCACGTTTCGCAGTATCGTATTCCTGTTCCCACGTCTTCCAATGCGATAAGGTGTTTTGAATTACGCAGCGAGAGGTATTTTGGAGAGGTATTTTGATTTAGACGTTCGAATAAGGACAATAACACAGCCCCATGGCTGTTCCCTTCGGGAGAGGGTGCTTTTAGTATCTATGAATTTTGTCTGTGTGTGTTTCTTTGTGTGTGTGGTTTTGTATGTGTTTGTTTTTGTGTTTGACTTCTATGCACTCCTGAACCGGTGTATGGAATGAGTTGCAACTGGTGGTTGTGTTCAAGGTGTGCATGGGAGGGTTTTCCGAGGTTAAAATAAAAAAATTAAATTAATTGTCCTGGGTGTTCAGGGTGGGGTAGGACCCCAATTATCTCTGTAAATGTATGGCACAGCACCACTCCTATGGGAGGGGGTATTACAAGTCATATTAAAATCCGCCAATTCTTGGGGAATTTAACCCTCCGTAACTCTGGGGGAATTATCGCTGTCGGTAATTCTGACAATATATGCCCTCTCCTTCTTCCCTCCTCCCAAGTCCTCCCTCCACCTCCCCATCCATCCCTCTCCTTCCCATATGTGTGATACACACACCATTAGTATAATCCTTTTGCAAACTTCTTGTGAAGCCAACCAATAGAGAATATGAAAAGAAAGAAAAGCAATGTGGAGATGTGTGTGGGTTTTTTAAGTTGTTGAAAAGTAAGGTAGAGTTTTTGGGAAAGAAGAATATGCTGTGAAACAATAGAAAAGCAACTATTTGAAAAGGAAGACAAGGGGAAGAAAATGAAGAGAAACTAAAGGGAAGAACGACAACAAAGGAACAGACAAATATTACAAATATTATTGACAACAGAGTATTGTTCTGGGTCTCCCTTGCTGTCAATTTCGATAGAATGGCAAATAGTTCACCATCTATAACTTGTCTCAAGTTCTGTACCTCTCTCAGTTGAAGGTATTCCTCGTTTGGGGCTAATTATCTGTGACTCGGTGAAGGAGGGATGTCGAGAGGAAAACAGGGAGGGGGAGGGAGAGGGGGAAAGGGTTAGCAAGAAGCTTTGTCCCAAGAGACAATGACACCAGCGCGCAGAATGCGGTCACCATGGCATTCCACTGGCACCCATTGCTTGGAAGAGCCAGGAGTTTGGAGAGGAACCTCAATCTTCAACAACATCCCAGCACTGCTGTCTCTGCTGCCTCTTTCCTCGTTAGCAAGCCTCCTTTGAACTCCGTCTTATCCTCCACCACGCTCTCACCCTGTTCTTACATATGAAGTCTGACCCGTCCATCCATCTTCACTAATTTGGCCCTCAATGTCCTCTTCCTAATGTGGAACTTCATCTCCAACTCCTTGTGGTCTTTGTGTTTCAGCCCTGGGGCAGCTCATCAATGGCATGCTTTCCTTTTTGACAGAATTGCATGTTTCCTTGTACAAATTTAATCTTTGCTTTGATTTTATTCCATGTCCCGACTGAACCAATCATGTCATATAGAACTCTTTCAAGAGCCTCACTGAGCGTGGAGTTCTTTGCACTGCATCCTTCATTTTGTTTGACTAATCAAGAAAAGGTCGATATTGCTGTAAAAAGTGCAAATCAATGATTTTTCTCTATCACGCCATGCGCGGACTTACGTATCAGTGCTATAACCCTGTCCGTGCTGTTCATGCGTTATTATGATGAAAAATATCTTCATAGCTCCTGCAAATGCCGTTTAGAAGAGGCGGACAAATTGGAACACCAGCTATTTTAGTGGAACCGTGTCGAATGGTGGAGTGGTGGAGCAGTGGGAGTGCTGGCTGGCCATGTAGTGATGCGGTGTGAAGGGTGGGAGTTGTGGGTGGGATACGAGTAGAGGAGTTTGGTGGGTGAGCACACTGAGCAGCCCATCTGTCGGTTGCAGTGCAGTGGCTCTCCGTTCTCGGGTCGCACAGCTTTTGTCCCTCTATACACATAGCCAGATCGTCTCGCCTCCACCAATGTCTCGTTAAATCAAAGTGCCTGGAGCGATCGTCGATTTGCGTGAGAATCGTGTGCGAAAGTTTGACGTCTCTGGCCGATTTGAAATTATGATCGTGAGAGGGGGCGGGTGAGGAGTGGAATGAGGAGGGGTGGAAGAAGGGGGAAGGTGGAGTAGAGGTAGGGGTCGGGTGGGGGAGAAATAGTTTGTCTTTTTAAACCTCCATCTCCCATCTGTGCGCAAAACCCTCTTGCATTGTGTAAAGCCCACAAATTAATCCACGAGTTCAGAAGGATGACACAGGCACAAAACCGGACTACATCCAACACACCTGTGTGTTGGGTTGCCCTTTTGTATTCAAAGAAGGACTTCCACATGAAACATGCAAAATTGTCAATTTGTTTTATAGCAGACAACCTGCGACCCAGACAACAACCACACTCAAAGATAATAGCAGTGTAACCTGGTGTCAAGGAATTTCCAAGAACAGACCTGCAAGTTTGCTACCTGCAGTTCAGGCAGGAATTTGGAATTTGTTCATGGTGCCGGCGACAACTCGACGACTCTTCATGAAGGACAACAAGGGATCTTTTACATCCACCAACTAATGCCAGTAAACAGGACGTCCAGTTTAACGTCCATCCGAGGAACGGCACTCACTTTATCGCCTTACCTGTGAAACAACGGGATGCCAATTTAGAGCTGGGTCGGGATTCAAACCCAGGCCAGACAGCTCGAGGTGAGTAGTTGTGATGTTCCTATGTTTAAAAGTAAAGCAGGAGAAGGATGCAAGTTACACAGTTTGAACGGGAATTGGAAGGATTTCTCTGCTCAACAATGTACCAGTAATGCAGGGAGGGACAGGCAGTGCAAGGAGGGACGTGCGGTGCGCACAACAGCTATTCGTGCGCACGCGCGTCTTAAAGAAGAGAGCAGAAGGCAGAAGAAGCGGCGACAAGCAAAAAGCGAGCACAGTATACTCTCCTTTTTTTGGAAATTGCTTTTCACGGGAGCTGTCCCGGATAGCGGCGCCTTTTGTGCGTGCACACAAATTGCACAAAGGGCCGGTGCGCGGCGGGGCTCGGCGGCGAGTGTGGGAACAGCGGACCCACAATGACGCGCTGAGCAGATGTGCGGCGGTCGGGATGGGGATTGCGAGGAATCGTGGAAATACCGTGAGGGGGTTAATCTCATTTCATCCTCTCTTTTACAAGACAAAGCACGCGGCCTTCAGTTTTGTAATGCTTTTAGGCGCGTGGAAAGGGGGGTTTTATGGACATTATTTTGCACGATCGTGCAATTATTACCCGCAATCAAACTACATTGGGGATATGAAAGGGGAGAGAGAAGGACATGTAGAAGTGTTTATTTAACTCCCGCTGTGAAACCGAACACGGGTGGTTACAAGCGGGTACACCCAGCAGGCGTTTACGAGAGGAACAAAGTGAGGACTATTAGCGTTGTCTTTATGCATGTTCAAAACAAATATATATCAATTGTATGGTGTTCATTCAAAAAGTTACTTATACACATCATGTACGAGTGTGTGTGTTTGTGTGTGTAATAAATAAATATATATATATATATATATATACATATATGTATATATATACACATATATCTTCTCTTCTTCTTTCGGCTGCTTCCGTTAGGGGTCGCCACAGCGGATCAACCGTCTCCATTTCGCTCTATCCTCCACATCTTCCATTGACACTCCAACCACCCACATGTCTGACCTCACCACATCCATGAACCTCTTCTTTGGCCTTCCTCTTCTCCTCCTGCCTGGCGGCTCCATCTTCAACATCCTTTTCTCGATATACTCCGCTTCCCTCCTGTGCACATGTCCAAACCATCTCAATCTCGCCTCTCTCACTTTGTCTCCAAACCGTCCTACCTGCGCAGTCCCTCTCCCGCTATGAAATGTTGTTTCACAGCAAAAACATGAGAATTGCAGCGTCTTTAACTTTGCCACCTCCAGCTCCGCTTCCTGTCTTTTTGTCAGCGCCACCACCTCCAAACCATACAACATAGCTGGTCTCACTACCGTCTTATATACTTTCCCCTTAACTCTTGCAGCTACCCTTCTGTCACAAATCACTCCTGCAACTCTTCTCCACCCACTCCATCCTGCCTGCACTCTCTTTTTCACTTCTCTCCCACACTCTCCGTTACTTTGAACAGTTGATCCCAAGTATTTAAACCCATCCACCTTCTCCACCTCAACTCTTTGCAACCGCACCATACCACCACCCTCCCTCTCATTTACGCACATGCACTCCGTCTTACTCCGACTGACTATCATTCCCCTTCTCTCCAGTGCGTACCTCCACCTCTCGAGGCTCACCTCAGCCTGCTCCCGACTCTCTCTGCAGATCATGATGTCATCCGCGATCATCATAGTCCATGGAGACTGCAGTCTGATCTCGTCCATCAACCATTCCATCAATATTGCAAACAGGAAAGGGCTCAGAGTCGATCCTTGGTGCAATCCCACTTTTATCTTAAACCGGTCCGTCATTCCTACCGCACACCTCATCGCTGTCACACTGTCCTCAGACATATCCGGCACAATTCTCACATACTTCTCCACCACTCCAGACTTCCTCATACAATGCCACAACTCCTCTCTTGGCACCCTATCATAAGCTTTCTCTAAATCCACAAACACAATGTAACTCCTTCTGGCCTTCCCTATACTTCTCCACATAAACACACACACATATACATACATATATATATATATATATATATATATATATATATATATATATATATATATATATATATATATATATATATATTGTTGTGGTTACCAAATTCGCAAACCACCATTCAGGTCCCTTAGGTGAGGTATCTCGGTAAGTGCATGTGTAGTTAGGCCCAAACCCGTTGTCTAGTGGGAATACATGTCATTTATGCGAGCTGCGACTCTTCAGGATAGCCGTTTTTCTTTTACTATCTTTATTTTGGACAACCACAACATCAACCACCAACCACAACGCCGCTTCACCACAACCGCCACGACCTTCACGTCACACCTCGCAACCGTAGCATCGCCACCGTTCTTGCCCCGCTGTGGGTACCGGTGTTGGACTCGTGCAGGGCGCACGTCGAACAGCGTGTACAAAATCACGGATTTTGTGCTTCAAAAACGGATCAAAAACGACACACGCCCACTTTTTGCCGTCCAATCGGTGAGCGAGGGGCGATTTGGCCCCGCCTCCAGAACGATCGATATATGCAAATTTGTGGATCAAAAAGCCTTCACGCCCACTTTTTCTCGGGCCAATGGGGAGCGAGGTGAAAGGTCAAAGGGAGGGGGTCAAAGGCGAAGCTACGGGGGGATAAAAGGACCGTGTTCGTCAGTCAGAGAAGTGTGGAAGTCTGGAGCCCGAAGCCTGCAGTAGCTGGAGAAGCTGAAGAGAGTCGAACGAGGGGAGCCCAAAGAAGAGTCCAGGGTGGAGAGTCCAGAGGCGGAGAGGTGGCAGCGGCGAAGGCAGACGAGGGGATGCTCGCGACGGTGCCGGGAGCTGCACGCCCGAGGAAGGCCGGCAGCGCGACCTGGCCGAGGAGGAGACGCACACCAGGGATAATAAAGATCCTCTATACCCCGAGCATCAGCAACCCCCTCCTGTTTCCCCCCGCGCTGAGATAGTGCGACCAAGGGGGCCCCTTTTCCCACCCCCTGCCTGACACTGTCCGCGAGGCCCGCGGAGAGAGGCGCCATCGCCGCTCCGCGTCTCATCACCAGACGGGTAGGCGCGACCCGGTCTCGGCCTCAGGCCCGCCTCATCCTTGAGGGTATTTCTTTTCCTTGGTTTTGGGTATGTGTTGTCGGCGCCGTCTGTGAAGTAGAATTGTAGCTCTGCATTGTTTTCGCTTTTATATTTGCTTTTTGTGTAAATGGAATTGTGTTTTCTTTTTTTTTGTGTGCTTTTGGTGGAATTGTATTTGTGTGCTTCCCGTGTGCCGCGAATAAATGTGCTTTATTGTTGAACTGTTCTCCCGCTTCGCTTCGTCTTTTCCTCCATTGGGTCCCCATCTTGCTTCACGTGAAGGGTTGGTAGTGGGCTGAATACGCCCGATAATTAATCGAACCGTCGAGGTCGACGATAACACCGCTCGGTTATTCTGATAGTACGGAACGGGTCGCTTAAGTGGCCCGTGTCCGAAGTCGACCTGCGGCGAGGTGCGATCGCCCGGCCTACCCTCCGCGTGGGTACTTAGGTAGGTCGAATTCGGCGAGCAACCCTATCCCACGCGGGGGCTGATTGGCTCGATCACGGTGAGACCGAAAGGTCCACCCGTGACTGGTTCCCGGCGTTAGTCCGAGAGGGTCACGACTGGATTGTCCGTCCGGTGGGCGACGTGCCGCGATTCGAGTTACGTGGCCGTCAGCACGCCGGCGGGCGCTAAAACCGCAACACTGGTGTCAGGAGTGGGATACAAATTCATCGCCCTCCTCGCGGCACTGGTATCGGAGAACAGGAAAACGGGCTCTCCTGTCTCCGGCTAAATTCACGGGAATCGGTCCAGGGGTGAGAGAAGCGACCCCCGATTCCCTCCAAATTACGAGCGAGCGAAATTAACCCTTTAAGAGAAGCAAGATGGCGTCTCAAGGCGAGCGGGAGCCGGGGGTATTAGAAATGGATGTAGAATGTGTAGAATCCATGGTCCAGGATGGAATCCCCGAGCAGGAAATGTTGATTGTGCAGGAACACGGACTCGCCCAACTGAACCCAGGGCCCGAGGTGGGTGCGGCAGCGGCCGCGGTGTATGACACCTCCCCCCCCTCTCCACCAAGACCCTTCCCCAACCCCTGCCGAAACGGCTCACTTGAGTGCATCCGACATGGCCCAGCTATTCACCATGCTGGCACAAATGAATGCGGCAATGACAAATGAAATGAAAAACGAAATGAAAGGCATGAACAAACAAATAAACGAAAAGATGGATACATTCACAAACGAAATAAAACGCATGAAAACTAAAATGGAAACAAACATGAAGGAAGAAACGAAAAAGCTCCGGGGGGAGACGCAGAACATGGGCCGAAGCCTGCAGGCGGGCATGAAGGCCGTGACAAAGGAAATAATAATGGTGGAGACAAGGGAGGTAAAGGGTGAAGAGTTGGCAGAGACACGGGAGATAGAAAAAATAGAGGAAAGACTACACGAGGAAGACGGGGGAAGTGACGCACACACACACACAGAGGTAGTGGAGGATAATGGGGGTGAGCTGGCGGACTGGGTAGAGACCCAGTGCGAGCACCTGGATGGCCTCCTCCAGGAACGAGGGGAGGGAGTATGCCCCCTTGAGGCGAGTCACGACCAGGTGAGTTCGGTCGTGCTTTGCGAGGTTGAGGGGACGAGTGCTGTGGACAGGTGCACGGAGAGCTTGGGGGTATAGAGGCCCCGGAGACCCTTGTGGGGACACGAATCCCCAGTGTGGTTGTCCCTGTGTGTGTGGTGCAAGGTGTGAGTGCGTCCCCGTGTGTGGAAGCGACCCCGTGTGTGAGTGGTGTGGTGGCGATGGTGCCGGAGTACGTGCTTCCCAGCACGCCGTGTGTGGATGAGGCACGGAGTGTGAGTGAGGCACCGCGGGTTAGTGCCCCCGCGTGTGTGGGTGAGGCACCGTGTGTGGAAGGGACCGCGTGTGTGAGTGTCGCCGTGTGTATGAGTGAGGCACCGCGCGTGAGTTCCCCCGCGTGTGTGGGTGAGGCACGGTGTGTGGATGAGGCACCGCGGGTGAGTGCCCCCGCGCGTGTGAGTAGTATGGTTTGTGTGAGTAGTGAGGCACGCGTGAGTGAACGGCCGTGTGCAAGGTCGCTGTGTGCAAGGGAGACCGTGTGTGTGAGAGAGCGGTATGTGAGGGAGTTGTCGGTTGGCATGCGGGAGCACGCAGCCGCATCTCCCGGTGTGAATGTGATGGAGTGGACTGTGTGCGTCGTAACACGCAGGTGTGCGTGGGTTGAATGGCAACGACGGCGACATGGGAGGAACGAAAGCCGAGTAGCGGCTGTAGTTGTTTCGGGGACCGTGCCGGGTTCGCCCAGCAGTGAGCACGCGGTTCGTGCTGTGCAACGCACGAGACCACCACGTGCTCGCTTGCGAGAGTGAAGTCCCGGTACGGAAACGCACGCGGTGGATTTGCCGATCCCGCGGACGGACAAAGTTTAGGCAGGATGACGGATTTGGACCGGACGGGTTCTCCACGCGATCGTGTGTGTTAAGCTCCAACGGGCAAAGCACATGTGTTCGCGTGGGGAACCCCTCGAGACGTGGGGCTTGTGTTTTTTTTTATGCGCACGGTTACGTCATGGCTGCACGTGTGGTTGGAATCCGGCAGGAGGGGTATCCCGGCCGGATGGGACCGTCCAAGGAAGGACGAGGAACACGTGCAGCTGCATGACGTCACGGGCAGGTGCAAAGTGCGCGAGCTCTGAGTTGCCGCGCAGGTGCTGCGCACGGAAAAAAAAAAAAAGCAAGCCTCACTTTCGGGTGCACAGGATTCCTGGGCAAGGGGTGGAAGACCCCCTTACCTGGGCACAGGATGGAAACTAGTTAGGGGGAAGGGTTAGCTTAGTTAGACCGACTTCATGGGGCAGGGGTAAGTCCTCATGGAGTCCGTGGAATGGATTAGTTAGAGGGATTGTAGCCAGATTTAGGTTGGGAAATAAAATGATTTATTTGGAGACAGAGACAGACAGTGAATTTGTAGCGGGGACGTAGCTTAGCTACGTAGGTTAAAAGGAACGTGCTGTAGTTTAAGGGACGACGTGGGAGCACGAGTTAGTTAGGGGGTGCAGTTAGAAGGATGGCAGAGTTCAGCGGTGAGTGTGTTGAAGAGTTGGTGAGTTGTGAGGTGAGTACTTGTTGAGTGAGTGAGGCCAGCGGGTCTGTGTGTGTGGAGTGAATGGGGAATGCATGGTGCGATGAGTGATTGGGGGGAGGAGTGACTCCCGCCCAAGGGACCCCGGGGTCAGAGTAAAGTGAGTTAGCTGGGTTAGTCAAATTGAAAAATGGAGGTCGTTTTGTTGTTGGTGGGAAAGTAGGCTCGAGACCCATTTGGAGGGGTGCAGGAGCCCTGTTGACGGGCTTGGGAGCGTGGCTGCGAAAGGTGAGTATCGCTGAGTGGGTACCCCGGGCACCAGGCTAGTTGGCCGCGGTAGGCCATGGGCCCATGGGGGGCCGGGATAGAGTAGTGGGCACGGGTGCGCCTGCTTGGTGCGGGGGCCCGGGGCGCCATTAGCCGCGTGGGCAGTGTTGTGGGCACGGGTGACCCTCGGAAAGGGGCCCGGGAGGCCGGCCTGCCACGTGTGCGTTTCAGGGGAGGTGCCATGGGGGCACTCCGCGGTGTTAGGGAGCTGGTAGGCTCGGAGGCAGTGTAGTGCCCGGGGTGCCATAGCGGGAGATTCGGCAGAGGGTCGTGCCTGCCAAAGGGAGCCACGTGTCCCAGCCAGGAGACCGTGTGAGGGCACGGAGAGAAAATTGGGGGGCGAGGCCCGAAATTGTAAGGACACCAACACAGGCGACGGGAATCTGGGTTTATAGAACCAATAGTTTAAGCGAGAGGCGCTTGTTGAAAGCCCCGGGGTAGTTTAACAGTTAAATGGTTAGGGTAGATTAGGAGATGTACCCCTCCGCACCATCCATCCCCTCGCTGTCGTTGTGGGCCGCTGGACCCACTTTGGTTATAGATCGCCGAACTCTGGGGAGGCCATTCTGAGGCTTCGTTGGGCCTCGGCACAGGACGTTAGCTCTCCCTTGTTCCCCTCTGGGAAGGGAACGTAGGGGTTGGGAGTAGGCTAGGTGACAGAATAGGTTAGCCGAACAAAGACGATAAAGGGAGTTAGGGGACGATTTATAGTGGGGAAGTAAAAATAAAAACAACAGAAAAAAAATAAGTTGGGGCTAAATTGGGGTTTGACAAATTAAGGGAGTGGGTATGTACAGTGACAGGCAAAGGCGATAGGTGGGAGGGAGACAGGAAGGTAGGTCCGAGCCCGCCTTCCATGTGGCCAGCACCACCGCACTCCCTCCACCAACCTCCACTGAACGGCAAAGGCTAGCCAACTCCATCGGCTGGCCGTGTTTTTCTTAGAGGCGGAGGCCGGCCAACTTCATTGGCAGCTGTTGTTTTGCTGCAAGGCCTGTGCCATCGGCTGGCCGTGTTTTGCTTCAAGGCCTGTGCCGGCCACTTCATCTGCAGCTGTGGTACTTCAAGGCCTGTGCCGGCCAGTTCATCTGCCGGCTGTGTTTGCCTGCAGCGGCCTTCTTCTGCGGGCTGTTTGCCTGCCACCTTTGCCATGCCATGCCCACTGCCCACGTTCACCAGCCCCGTTCAATTTTTGCTTTGCCCCCCCTGTTCATTTCCATGTGCGCCAGGATCAAGGCAACAGTTTGCAAGCTGCGAGAACTGCCCTGTTGGCAGCTACAACACGGGCCTGCAGTGGCAGCCCGTGCACCGTGTTTGTGTCCATGCATCCATTCGTTGTGCTCATTGCGTGTGCCACTTGAGCTGGCACGGAGACTGCGTTTGTGCAGCCCATGCACCGTTGTGGTTCACTGCATTCAGTTCAAACCGTTCATGCATCCATTCGTTGTGCTCATTGCGTGTGCCACTTGAGCTGGCACGGAGACTGCGTTTGTGCAGCCCAAGCACCGTTGTGGTTCACTGAGTTCAGTTCAAAAGGGAAGGCCTTGGACTGCGTGTGAGCAGCCAGCCACGTTCCCTGTCACCTGCATTGTTTTGAGCCAGAGACTGCATGTGGGCAGCCTGGCTCCCTGCTAACTGCTAACTGCTTTTCTTTGCAGAGTTCAGTGATCCTGGGCCATGGTTTAGTGTAAAATTTGTAAGTTAAGGTTAAGATGTACTGTAAATATGAGTGCGCCCCCGGCATGTCTGTCCTAGCGCCGGCAATTTTATTTAAGTCGTCCGTGTGAGTGAGTTTGTTTAGATAGTTACGCAGCCCTCAGGTTATTTATTTTGGGGACACGAATACCATGAATGTCGCACTCAGGGATCCGTAGGTAAAATGTACTAGGGGAAAACTACACATGATGGCACACGAAAATTTGACGACTCGGGACGAGTCTGTAAAAAGGGAAGGGGGTAGTGTTGTGGTTACCAAATTCGCAAACCACCATTCAGGTCCCTTAGGTGAGGTATCTCGGTAAGTGCATGTGTAGTTAGGCCCAAACCCGTTGTCTAGTGGGAATACATGTCATTTATGCGAGCTGCGACTCTTCAGGATAGCCGTTTTTCTTTTACTATCTTTATTTTGGACAACCACAACATCAACCACCAACCACAACGCCGCTTCACCACAACCGCCACGACCTTCACGTCACACCTCGCAACCGTAGCATCGCCACCGTTCTTGCCCCGCTGTGGGTACCGGTGTTGGACTCGTGCAGGGCGCACGTCGAACAGCGTGTACAAAATCACGGATTTTGTGCTTCAAAAACGGATCAAAAACAACACACGCCCACTTTTTGCCGTCCAATCGGTGAGCGAGGGGCGATTTGGCCCCGCCTCCAGAACGATCGATATATGCAAATTTGTGGATCAAAAAGCCTTCACGCCCACTTTTTCTCGGGCCAATGGGGAGCGAGGTGAAAGGTCAAAGGGAGGGGGTCAAAGGCGAAGCTACGGGGGGATAAAAGGACCGTGTTCGTCAGTCAGAGAAGTGTGGAAGTCTGGAGCCAGAAGCCTGCAGTAGCTGGAGAAGCTGAAGAGAGTCGAACGAGGGGAGCCCAAAGAAGAGTCCAGGGTGGAGAGTCCAGAGGCGGAGAGGCGGCAGCGGCGAAGGCAGACGAGGGGGTGCTCGCGACGGTGCCGGGAGCTGCACGCCCGAGGAAGGCCGGCAGCGCGACCTGGCCGAGGTGGAGACGCACACCAGGGATAATAAAGATCCTCTATACCCCGAGCATCAGCAACCCCCTCCTGTTTCCCCCCGCGCTGAGATAGTGCGACCAAGGGGGCCCCTTTTCCCACCCCCTGCCTGACACTGTCCGCGAGGCCCGCGGAGAGAGGCGCCATCGCCGCTCCGCGTCTCATCACCAGACGGGTAGGCGCGACCCGGTCTCGGCCTCAGGCCCGCCTCATCCTTGAGGGTATTTCTTTTCCTTGGTTTTGGGTATGTGTTGTCGGCGCCGTCTGTGAAGTAGAATTGTAGCTCTGCATTGTTTTCGCTTTTATATTTGCTTTTTGTGTAAATGGAATTGTGTTTTCTTTTTTTTTGTGTGCTTTTGGTGGAATTGTATTTGTGTGCTTCCCGTGTGCCGCGAATAAATGTGCTTTATTGTTGAACTGTTCTCCCGCTTCGCTTCGTCTTTTCCTCCATTGGGTCCCCATCTTGCTTCACGTGAAGGGTTGGTAGTGGGCTGAATACGCCCGATAATTAATCGAACCGTCGAGGTCGACGATAACACCGCTCGGTTATTCTGATAGTACGGAACGGGTCGCTTAAGTGGCCCGTGTCCGAAGTCGACCTGCGGCGAGGTGCGATCGCCCGGTCTACCCTCCGCGTGGGTACTTCGGTAGGTCGAATTCGGCGAGCAACCCTATCCCACGCGGGGGCTGATTGGCTCGATCGCGGTGAGACCGAAAGGTCCACCCGTGAATGGTTCCCGGCGTTAGTCCGAGAGGGTCACGACTGGATTGTCCGTCCGGTGGGCGACGTGCCGCGATTCGAGTTACGTGGCCGTCAGCACGCCGGCGGGCGCGAAAACCGCAACAATATATATACATATACATATATATATATACATATACATATATATACACACACACACACACACACACACACACACACACACACACACACACACACACACACACACACACACACACACACACACACACACACACACACACACACACACACACGTCCGGTCAAAAGTTTGGAACACCCTCATTTTTCTAGTTTTTACAGAAACTTGTACATTTCAAGTCCAGTGAATAACCTGAAATGGTACAAAGCTAAGCGGTAAACTGCCAAAGGTGAAAAAAAAGTTTAGGTTACAAAAAACTGAAAAATAATGTAAATTTCAGAGTTGTTAAAAAAGGCCCTTTTCAGGGAACAAGTAATGGGTTAGCAACTGCAGCTGTTCTGCAGCAATGGAAGTAAATTAAGCCTTAAATGTTGATGCACACAATTCCTACAGGTGTCCCAACTTTTGTTGATGAGTTACAAACCCTCTGTCTGTATAAAAGAAGTATTTGAACAGAATGTGGTGCAACATTCACCCTCTAAATTATTTGGACAATATTGCACTGCAGGAAGTAGTGTATTGCTATCATAATGGCGAGAAAAAGACAATTAACAAAGGAAGACAGATAGACCAGTATAACCCTAAAAAGTGTAGATCTTTCCTTTAGAGAAATTGCAAAGGAACCAAGGTGTCAGTGAGTACAGTTTCCTACACCATCAAAAGGCACTTGGAAACTGGAGGAAACTATGACAGGAAGAGGTCTGGAAGACCCAAAGCCACAACACAATGAGAAGACACGTTCTGAGAGTCAACAGCTTGCATGATAGGTGGCTCACAGGACAGCAGCTTCAACCACAGCTTAACACTGGTCGAAGTCAGGAAGTCTCAGTTTCAACTGTGAAGAGAACAATTCGAGCTGCAGGTTTGACAGGGGAGTGGCAGTAAGAAAGCCATTGCTAAGATGGCAAAATAAGAAAAAGAAGCTTGCCTGGGCATTGAAGCACCGCCAGTGGACTACTGAAAACTGGGACAAGGTTTTATGGACGATGAATCAAAATTTGAAGTCTTCGGTTAATCACGCAGGGTTTTTGTACACCGTCGAGTTGGGGAAAGGATGGTTCCTCAGTGTGTGACACAAACTGTCAAACATGGTGGAGGAAGCATGATAATCTGGGGCTCTTTTGCTGGATCCAGAGTCGGTGACTTGCACAGAGAGACTGGCACCCTGAACCAAAAGGGCAACCACAGCATTTTGCAGCGCCATGCAATACCATCTGGTCTCTGCCGAGTTGGTCAGGGGTTCATCTACAACAAGATAACGACCCAAAACATACCTCCAGGATATGTCAGAACTACCTGAGAAGAAAATAACAAGACGGTGGGCTACAAAATATATATATATATATATATATATATATATATATATATATATATATATATATATATATATATATATCTTCTTCTTCTTCTTTCGGCTGCTCCCGTTCGGGGTCGCCACAGCGGATCATCCATATGATCCGCATAGTGAATTGGCACATGTTTTACGCCGGATGCCCTTCCTGACGCAACCCTGGTCGCCTCTTACGACACAGGGATATGGTACACCTATTTTAACCGGGGTACACACCGGCCCAGTATACCGGTACTCATTTGGCCGACCTCGGAAGGATGACAGGCTGAGTCAACCCCCTGGTGTATTAATTCAGTTGTCCAACGGGGCTTGAACTCAGGACCTTGTGGATCCCAAGCCGCTGCCCGAACCACTGCGCCAACACCAGGATATATATATATATATATATATATATATATATATATATATATATATATATATATATATATATATATATATATATATATATATATATATATATATATATATATATATATATATATATATATATATATATATATATATATATATGTATATATATATATATATATATATATATATATATATATATATATATATATATATATATATATATATACAAATCATGGAATGGCCAGCACAGTCTCCAGACTTAAACCCAATCGAGCTGATTTGGGATGAACTGGACAGAAAGGTGAAAGCAAAGCAACCTACAAGTGCAACACATTTGTGGGAACTTCTGCAAGTGTTGGGAAGAACTTTCTGAACAATATTTTATTTCAATTGTGCAAAGAATGCCACAAGTATGTTCTGCTGTTTTATTTGCAAAAGGTGGCTACTTTGATTCGTCAAAAATTTAGATTAAATTTTGTTCAACAAAACGATTCCATGATTTCTTTTTTATCTGAAATTGTTTATTTTTTCTATGCTTTAATTTCAGAGTGCATTGAAACATTAAACTGCTGACATTTCAGTAAAAACTGGAAAAATGGGGGTGCTCTAAAAATTTACACCGGTCGTGTATATCGATATCAATTGGGACCATACTCTGTGCAGAGCATTGGTGCTGCCAAAGCAGTGTCCTTGACTATTGGGCGCAATCCTGGATAGGTCACCAATCCAACACAGGATAACAACAAGCTGGCACTCATTTTGCTGACCTCAGAAGGATGATAGACAGCATCAACCCCACTTGGTATTAATTCAGCAGCCGAGTGGGATTTGAACTCAGGATCCTAGGATCCCATGCCCACCTCCCAAACCATGAAGCAAACATCAGGAATAAATCACATCAAATCATATCGATATTTCTATCTTCGGATAAAAATATGTACGATATATAATGTGTATATATATATATATATATATATATACACATATATATATATATATATATATATATATATACATACATACAGGGGGCAGCAAAAGTAGGTATACAGTAAGGATTATACCAGGATTATAATGGTGGTGCTAGGATTCATTTAATTCATTAAAATCATTATTACCATTTTTAATATTTTTATTTTCGTAATTTTTTCTGTAATAGTAATGCATCTTTTGTTTTTTTCTTTGTTTTGTGCGCACGTTTTGTTTTTCATTATTGTATTCTTACTTTTGCAGCCCCCTGTCTATACATATACATCCATACATATATACAGTGGGGAGAACAAGTATTTGATACACTGCCGATTTTGCAGGTTTTCCCACTTACAAAGCACGTAGAGGTCTGTAATTTTTACCATAGGTACACTTCAACTGTGAAAGACAGAATCGAAAACAAAAATCCTGAAAATCACATGGTATGATTTTAAAATAATTAATTTGCATTTTATTGCATGAAATAAGTATTTGATCACCGACCAACCATTAAGAATTCCGGCTCTCACAGACCTGTTAGTTTTGTCTTTCAGAAGCCCTCCCATTCTCCACTCATTGCCTGTATTAACTGCACCTGTTTGAACTTGTTATCTGCATAAAAGACAGCTGTCCACACTCAATCAATCAGACTCCAACCTCTCCACAATGGGCAAGACCAGAGAGCTGTCTAAGGACATCAGGGACAAAATTGAAGACTTGCACAAGGCTGGGATGGGCGACAGGACAATAGGCAAGCAGCTTGGTGAGAAGGCAACAACTGTTGGCGCAATTATTAGAAAATGGAAGAACTTCAAGATAACAGTCAATCTCCCTCGGTCTGGGGCTCCATGCAAGATCTCACCTCGTGGAGCCTCAATGATCATGAGAAAAGTGAGGGATCAGCACAGAACTACACGGCAGGACCTGGTCAATGACCTGAAGAGAGCTGGGACCACAGTATCAAAGAAAACAATAAGTAACACACTACGCCGTCATGGATTAAAATCCTGCAGTGCACGCAAGGTCCCTCTGCTCAAGCCAGCGCATGTCCAGGCCCGTCTGAAGTTTGCCAATGACCATCTGGATGATCCAGAGGAGGAATGGGAGAAGGTCATGTGGTCTGATGAGACCAAAATAGAGCTTTTTGGTTCAAACTCCACTCGCCGTGTTTGGAGGAAGAAGAAGGATGAGTAAACTCCAAGAACACCATCCCAACCGTGAAGCATGGAGGTGGAAACATCATTCTTTGGGGATGCTTTTCCGCAAAGGGGACAGGACGACTGCACCGTGTTGAGGGGAGGATGGATGGGGCCATGTATTGTGAGATCTTGGCCAACAACCTCCTTCCCTCAACAAGAGCATTGAAGATGGGGCGTGGCTGGGTCTTCCAGCATGACAACGACCCGAAACACACAACCAGGGCAACTCAAGAGTGGCTCCGTAAGAAGCACCTCAAGGTCCTGGAGTGGCCAAGCCAGTCTCAAGACCTGAACCCAATAGAAAATCTTTGGAGGGAGCTGAAAGTCTGTGTTGCCCAGCAACAGCCCCGAAACCTGAAGGATCTGGAGAAGATCTGTATGGAGGAGTGGGCCAAAATCCCTGCTGCAGTCTGTGCAAACCTGGTTAAGAACTACAGGAAACGTCTGATCTCTGTAATTGCAAACAAAGGTTTCTGTACCAAATATTAAGTTCTGTTTTTCTGATGTATCAAATAGTTATTTCATGCAATAAAATGCAAATTAATTATTTTAACATCATACAATGTGATTTTCAGGATTTTTGTTTCAGATTCCGTCTTTCACAGTTGAAGTGTACCTATGATAAAAATTACCGACCTCTACGTTCTTTGTAAGTGGGAAAACCTGCAAATTCGGCAGTGTATCAAATACTTGTTCTCCCCACTGTACATATATATATATATATATATATATATATATATATATATATATATATATATATATATATATATATATATATATATATATATATATATATATATATATACTAGAACATGCCCGTAGGTGCAAAGAAAACAAAACAAAACAAAAAAAACTTTCAAACCGCGAGCCAGAAACAACCTCACACGCCGTTCCTTCGCTCTCACGTGCCCGTACGTGCATGGCCATATGTGCGTGTCTGTACGTGCCTGGCCGTGCATGCGTGGCCGAACGTGCAACCGCCCCCCGCACCCCCCCCCAAATAAAAATTCAAAGCACGAGCCAGAAACAAAAACCACACACGCCTTTCCTTCGCTCACGCATGCCCGTACGTGCATGGGCATATGTGCGTGGCTGTACGTGCAAAATTTATGTGTATATATATACATATATATATATATATATATATATATATATATATATATATATATATATATATATAAAACTTTCAAACCGCGAGCCAGAAACGACAACCACACAGACCGTTCCTTCGCTCTCGAGTTCTCACGATAACCACACTTCCACACACAGAGTTAATTAAAATCCAAATTAAAATCAAGTTTTCCTCCCTGTCTTTGCTTGCCATGACATTAGCTGCCATTGACCATTGCCACTCCTACGCCACGGGAACTATGGCGCCCTTGCTCCATCGTAACCAGCATGGCCAATGACGTCATCGTCGGCCGGCCGCGCACCAGACGACGCAGCCATGGCTACGCAGCAACGGGTCTTGTCGTTGGGTTGGTAAATAAATGGCCGCAGTAACGTGCCTTGTCATTGGTTGGTAAACAAATGGCCATAACTTGGGAAACACTTGTCCGATTAATGTTAAACCTTGAGGAGGCAAATACTCAGGTCCCCAGCAATATAGCTGGCAAGTTTCAATTAGATCGGACCAGTGGTTGTTGAGAAACAGCGGTCAAAGACACACACACACTGCTGGAATTATATATATATACATACATATATGTATATGTATATATATATATATATATATATATATATATATATATATATATATATATATATATATATATATACGTATAGATATATACATAAACAATTGTACATATATATAGATATAAATATATACATATATACATATATATATAGATATAAATATATACATATGTACATATATACAGATATATATATATATATATATATATATATATATATATATATATATATATATATATATATATTCATACATTTTTACACATACATATATACATATACATACATATATATTGTTGCGAATTCGCGCCCGCCGGCGTGCGAGCGGCCACGTAACTCGAATCGCGGCACATCGCCCACTGGACGGACAATTCCGTCGTGACCCTCTCGGACTAACGCCGGGAACTAGTCACAGGTGGGCCTTTCGGCCTCACCACGATCGTGCTAATCGGCCCCCCGCGTGGGATAGGGTTGTTCGCCAAATTCGACCTTCCTAAGTACCCACACGGAGGGTAGACCGGGCGATCGCACCTCGCCGCAGGTCGACTTTGGACACGGGCCACTTTAAGCGACCTGTTCCGTACTATCGGGATAACCGAGCGGTGTTATCGTCAACCTCGACGGTTCCGATTAATTATTGGGCGTATTTAGCCCACGACCAACCCTTTACGTGAAGTAAGATGGAGATTCAATTAAAGAAAAGACGAAGCGAAACGGGAAAAACAGTTCAACATAATTCACATTTATTCCGCGGCAAACGGAAAGCACACATATACAATTACAACAATTATGCACCAAAAGCAAATGTAAAAGAAACACAACAATTATGCACCAAAAGCAAATGCAACAAAAGAAACACGATGCAGATCTACTACCGACTACGCGAGCACACGGCAACACTTACACAGTTTTACTTTACAGACGGCGCCGACAACACATACTCAAAATCAAAAGAAAAAGGGGCCACCCTCTACTACGAGGGGGCAGACGTGGTCTGTGGGCGCGAGACTGGGCAGAGCCTACCCGTCTTGTGATGAGCCGCAAAATGGCGGCGGCGCCCCGACTCCGCGGGCCTCGCTGGCACTGCCTGGAATGGGGTGGGAACGGGCCCCCCCCCCTTTTCGCACTATCTCAGCGCGGGGGGGGAAACAGGGGGGGGGGTTGTTGATGCTCTGGGGAAAGAGGATAGCTGGCTTGCTTGGGTCCCGCGACGAGCGACTCCACTGCGCCCTCGACCGCGTTCCCGGCTTCTCCTCTCTGCAGCTCCCCGACAGACCAACTCTCCTCCAGACCCGTCTTGACTGCTGCTGCCACACTTGGCCGCCGCCACAACTCGCCCGAGCCCGAAACAGAAAAACCTCCACTGACTCAATTCGCCCCGCGCTCGGCGCTTTATAGTGCAGCAGGAGAAACCATATGCAGATTTTCGGATCAGGATGGGCTCGGGGGCGGAGCCAAGCTCGCCCATTGGACGGAGGAAAAGTGGGCGTGAATCATTCCTGATCCGCGAATCTGCATATATCGATTCCACTCCGACGCGCCTGGAGGCGGGGCCAAATCGCCCCGCGCTTAATGATTGGAGGGATCGGAAGTGGGCATGAATCATTCCTGATCCGACTTCCCCTCGGAAAGGCCGCTTTTTGCACCCGCTGCTCGGCGTGCGCCCGGCACGAGGCCAGGACAGCCTGACGCTCGGCGTTCACAAACGGCGCGGGAATGGCGGCAGAAGGAGGAGAGGTGAAGGTGGTGGAGGGTTTATTGTGGCGATGATGGCCATGGCGACGCTTAGAATGGTGATGCGATGGCTGCGAGAGCAAGTTGTGAAGGTAAAGGCCGTGGCTGTTGGCGTTGTTGTTGTTATGAAGCGGCGTTGCGGTCGGTGGTTGTTGTGT
>NC_140969.1:35868594-35881094 GCF_056783735.1 Eptatretus burgeri | reverse complement strand
TTTCCTCGCCAGCCTGTTAAGAAATAATTATTAGGAGAATAGTTCCCAGCTCGTTTTTGTCTTTTCTTTCATTGACCCAGCATGGTCCGTATCCTAACCTAGCTGGGACGTTATTCCCAACAATCTGTTCCTTTTAAATCCTTGGCAGTGTCGGTACGTCCTTGGCAATGTCGCTTGGCTGCATTTGATCCAGTTAAGTGATCCGGTTCGGACAAGGCGTATCAAGGGCGTGTCCCCCGGTAATTAAATCATGTGATTATTTTTTAGGAAACCAGATAAACTCGACGGAGTTTATAAACGGCCCTAAGTCACGTGGTTGAGTTATTGGTGCTCACAGTCGGTTAGCGACCCGCCGAGTCACGGAATTATTCGTGTGCGACAGCCTGCAATTCCGGGGAGTCTGGTGGGAACCCGAGATAGCTTCCCCCCTGGTGGTCTTCTCCCCTGACACTCGGCCCACAACAATATATGTGGAAATGTGGATATGTGTAGAAGTATATATAGGTATTTTGAAAGAAATACTATACATACATATCGATAGATAGATAGAAATATAGACATATATACACATATATAGAAAGAAATATACATATATATATATTGTTGTGGTTACCAGATTCGCAAACCACCATTCAGGTCCCTTAGGTGAGGTATCTCGGTAAGTGCATGTGTAGTTAGGCCCAAACCCGTTGTCTAGTGGGAATACATGTCATTTATGCGAGCTGCGACTCTTCAGGATAGCCGTTTTTCTTTTACTATCTTTATTTTGGACCAACCGCCATGATCACAACCACAACATCAACCACCGACCACAACCACCGCTTCACCACAACCGCCACGACCTTCACGCACACCTCACAACCGTAGCATCGCCACCGTTCTTGCCCCGCTGTGGGTACCGGTGTTGGACTCATGCAGGACGCGCGTCGAACAGCGTGTACAAAATCACGGATTTTCTGCTTCAAAAACGGATCAAAAACGACACACGCCCACTTTTTGCCGTCCAATCGGTGAGCGAGGGGCGATTTGGCCCCGCCTCCAGAACGATCGATATATGCAAATTTGTGGATCAAAAAGCCTTCACGCCCACTTTTTCTCGGGCCAATGGGGAGCGAGGTGAAAGGTCAAAGGGAGGGGGTCAAAGGCGAAGTTACGGGGGGGATAAAAGGACGGTGTTCGTCAGTCAGAAGAAGGAGTCGGAACGAGAAGGAGTCGGAACGAGAAGAGAGTCGCAAAGGAGAGTCAAGAAGAGGAGAGTCGGAAGCAGAGGGTCAAGACTTCGCGGGCGGTGGAGCTGCTCGTCGTGTGCGTTGGAGTCGGAACGGAGGGGACGGAGCTGTGGAAAGGCGGCGACACCAGACGAGGGGGTGCTCGCGTCGTGCAGGAAGCTGCACCCGAGGGAGGCCGACAGCGCGACCTGGCCGAGGTGGAGACGCTCGTCGCATATAATAAAGATCCTCTATACCCCGAGCATCAGCAACCCCCTCCTGTTTCCCCCCGCGCTGAGATAGTGCGACCAAGGGGGCCCCGTTCCCACCCCCTGCCAGGCACTGTCCACGAGGCCCGCGGGTTGCGGGGCCATCGCCGCTCCGCGTCTCATCACCAGACGGGTAGGCCCGACCCGGTCTCGGCCCCAGGCCTACCTCATTCTTGGGGGATTTCTTTTCCTTGGTTTTGGGTATGTGTTGTCGGCGCCGTCTGTGAAGTAGAATTGTATAAGTGTTGCCGTGTGCTCGGTAGTCGGTATTAGCTCTGCACTGTGTTTTCACTTTTATGTTTGCTTTTTGTGTAAAATGGAATTGTGTTTTCTTTTTTTGTGTGCATTTGGTGGAATTGTATTTGTGTGCTTCCCGTGTGCCGAGAATAAATGTGCTTTATTGTTGAACTGTTCTCCCGCTTCGCTTCGTCTTTTCCTCCATTGAATCCCCACCTTGCTTCACGTAAAGGGTTGGTAGTGGGCTGAATACGCCCGATAATTAATCGAACCGTCGAGGTCGACGATAACACCGCTCGGTTATTCTGATAGTACGGAACGGGTCGCCTAAGTGGCCCGTGTCCGAAGTCGACCTGCGGCGAGGTGCGATCGCCCGGTCTACCCTCCGCGTGGGTACTTAGGTAGTTCGAATTTGGCGAGCAACCCTATCCCACGCGGGGGCTGATTGGCTCGATCGCGGTGAGACCGAAAGGTCCACCCGTGACTGGTTCCCGGCGTTAGTCCGAGAGGGTCACGACTGGATTGTCCGTCCGGTGGGCGACGTGCCGCGATTCGAGTTACGTGGCCGTCGCACGCCGGCGGGCGTGAAGACCGCAACAATATATATATATATATATATATATATATATATATATATATATATATATATATATATATATATATATATATATATACAGTAGACTAGGTGTAAGTCGGCAGCGTGTAACTCGTCACTTCGCCTAAGTCGGCAGCGTCAAAAAGTCCCGAATTTATCTCATGTTAAATCCCTTTGAATAAAGGGTCATTCCTCTGTAAGTCGTCATCTCTAAGTCGTCACTTCGTCTAAGTCGTCAGATGTTGTCCATTCCCATGTAATGGAAACGCAAGTAAATTACCACTCCGAACTCGTCACACGGAACTGCTGCCTCATGAGAAGCCCGATTTCATGGATTCGTGATGCTCGCTCATTGGTGTACACCGCCAGTGATAGGCTATTTATAACTGTGTACACACGTTGATCGCACTGCAGGCAGGACAATGGCGACAAAGCGTAAGCTTACAACTAAAACCTACCAAGAAAAATACGACATTATCCAGTTTTGTGAGGCAAATCCACTGATGAAGAAAACAGACATTGCTGAGAAGTTGGACATCAAACGGCAGACATTGAATGATATCTTGAAGAATAAGTGCAAGATATTTGGACAAGTGGAGAAGATCGTGAGGCCGGTGGGAAGTGTGAAATGCGTGAAATGTGTGTCCTTTGAAGATGTCGATGACGCGCTCATCATCTGGTTTCGGCAAATGTCGGCTCAACCAAATATTCGGTTTCAGCCGATTCGGCCGATACTGTCTTTCGGTGGAGGATTGCCCAGCCAACATCATGGAATGCAATGACCGGTTTGAATCCTTTCTCATGCACCAGATGCCAAAGAGTTTGAGGCAGTCAAACATAACGGATTACTTCGCGAAGAAGTAAAGGATCGATCGAGCTTAGTGTTGAAGTCCGATCATGGTTTTATCTTGGCTTGTTTTGTACATTACCGCACTCACTTACACATAGGCATTGAGTGGTAATCATCACCACGATGACTGTGTGTCATGTAATTTGTCACCATACCATCACCGATGGTATACGAGTTGTCTTACAGAGTTGTTCATTATCTTTACTTTTGCTAAACTGATTCATGAATTCCATCTTTGCTTGATCACTTTCCAACTCACCAACTCACCCCCACCTATGCCCCGAGGATTGTGTTTTCCTTTTGGTACAATAGCCGGCTCTCACACATATGTGTCCAGGCCACGCGCGACTTCATCCTTCACCCCACAGTCATCATGAATGTTCGCATACGCGTAAGTCATCACATTTCTAAGTCGTCACTTTTTTCTCGGTCCCGATGGTGACGACTTACGCCTAGTCTACTGTATATATATACAAATATAGATAGAAATATAAATAGAAATATATACATAGGGTGTCCCAAAAAAATATACAACTTTTAAAATGCTTCGTTTGATCCTAAAAAAGCAGTAATTTTGTCACTGATGCTTCATTTCTTGTTGCAGAAACCCTGAAGTTTATTTTGATACCAAGGAAACGCCAGAAAAATGCCAAGACTGACCGTACAACAATGGACAAAAATTGTTGAACTTTGGCACCAGACGAAAAGTGTCATACAGGTGCAACGTCTTCACTCGAGACATTTTGGTATCCACTTGCGCCATGCACCAAACTTTCGGACAATAAAGTGCACCATCGCAAAGTTTACCAATGTGGGAACCACCTGTGACCTTCACAAGGGTCACAGTGGTCGGAAGAGGACAGGTCGTAGTGAAAAAAATGTGGAAATGGTGAGACAGGCGGTTGTTCAGATACAAAAAAAATCGATTCGACGACTTTCTGCCGAGACAAGCATTCATAAGAGGACCGTTCAGAGGATCCTTCACCAAGACATTCATGCCTTTCCATACAAAATTCAAATGGAAACGGTGCTTACTGATCAACAGAATCGCAAACGACTAGAATTTGCAAATTGGTTCTCAGGAAAGTTGGAGGAAGATGCAGACTTCCTCAAAAAACTTCACATGACGGACGAATGCCATGCTCACTTGTCCAGGGAGGTAAACAAGCAAAACTTTCGGTACTGGGAAACTGAAAATCCTGGAAATGCATCAACTGAACTGGTGCCTCGATCTGTTCTCAAAGTCACCATGTGGGTGGCGGTTGGTTGCTATGGGATAATTAGTCCATACTTCTTTGAAGATGACCAGGGACGCACTTGCACGGTAAACCAGAGGAACTATCGCGAAATTATTCAGGAATTCTATCTGCCTGAGCTACATACTCAGGCCCGTAAGAGAAACAACCTGATCCAGATGAGAACCCAGTGGTTCCAGCAGGATGGGGCACCGCCCCACACAGCCAGGGAAACAAGGCGTTTTCTCAACCAACATTTTGAGGGCCGCTTTATCTCCCTCTACGAAGACGTTGAGTGGCCACTGTATTCCCCTGACCTTACTCCTCCAGACTTCTTATTGTGGGGGTATCTCAAGGACAGGATCTATGGAAACCCTAGGCCTCAGACTTTTGATCAGCTGAAGGAAAACATCCACCGAGAAATCCAGAACATTCCTCAGGAAAAGTTTCCCAAAGTGATGGAGAACATGACAACGCATTTGCAGCCAGTGATCGGACAACGTGGAGCCTACGTCGAACATGTGGTCAAAAAGAAAACGACGATTCTAAACCAAAATTTAAATTTTGGTGGCAAATTTGACATTGGTACAATAAACTTCAACCTTTCAGCTTTCTATCCAGCCATATATCATTTTTTTTTTAATATACGTTATGGCCATCCTCTTTGCAGATGAAAAGTTGAATATATTTTTGGGACACCCTGTATATACATATATAGATTAAAAAAATATATATTGTTGTGGTTACCAAATTCGCAAACCACCATTCAGGTCCCTTAGGTGAGATATCTCGGTAAGTACATGTGTAGTTAGGCCCAAACCCGTTGTCTAGTGGGAATACATGTCATTTATGCGTGCTGCGACTCTTCAGGATAGCCGTTTTTCTTTTACTATCTTTAATTTGGACCAACCGCCATTGTTACCACCACCAGTCACAACATCAACCACCAACCACAACGCCGCTTCACCACAACCGCCACGACCTTCACGTCACACCTCACAACCGTCGCATCACCACCGTTCTTGCGCCGCTTGTGGGTACCGGTGTTGGACTCGTGCAGGGCGCGCGCCGAACAGCGTGTACAAAATCACGGATTTTGTGCTTCAAAAACGGATCAAAAACGACACACGCCCACTTTTTGCCGTCCAATCGGTGAGCGAGGGGCGAATTGGCCCCGCCCCCAGGGCGTTGGAGGGCGATCGATATATGCAAATTTATGGATCAAAAAGCATTCACGCCCACTTTTTCTCGGGCCAATGGGGAGCGAGGTGAACGGTCGAAGGGAGGGGGTCAAAGATGAGAGGGCGAAGCCACGGGGCTGATATAAGCGACCGTGTTCGTCAGTCCAGTGAGTAGTAGAGTCGAGAGGGAACAGAGAGTTAAGACTTCGCGGGCGGTGGAGTTGGCAAGAAGGAGCTGGTCGTCGTCGTGTGCGTTGGAGTCGGAGCGGAGGGGACGGAGCTGTGGAGAGGCGGCGAGGGCAGACGAGGGGGTGCTCGCGTCGTGCAGGGAGCTGCACCCCAGGGAGGCCGACAGCGCGACCTGGCCGAGGTGGAGACGCTCGTCGCGGGACTCGAGGCAGAGTAGGAATCCTCTATACCCCGAGCATCAGCAACCCCCTCCTGTTGTCGCCGTCGGCGTTGTCGGCGCCGTCTGTGAAGTAAAATTGTATAAGTGTTGCCGTGTGCTCGCGTAATCGGTAGTAGATCTGCATTGTCGCATTTGCTTTTTGTGTAAATTGCATTGTGTTTTTCTTTTCTGTGTGCTTTTGGTGGAATTGAATATGTGTGCTTTCCGTTCAGCGCGAATAAATGTGCTTTGTGTCGAACTGTTTCCCGCTTCGCTTCGTCGTTTCTTTCATTGAATCCTCATCTTGCTTCACGTAAAGGGTTGGTAGTGGGCTGAATACGCCCGATAATTAATCGAACCGTCGAGGTCGACGAATAACACCGCTCGGTTATCCCGATAGTACGGAACGGGTCGCTTAAGTGGCCCGTGTCCGAAGTCGACCTAAAGCGAGGTGCGATCGCCCGGTCTACCCTCCGCGTGGGTACTTAGGTAGGTCGAATTTGGCGAGCAACCCTATCCCACGCGGGGGCTCATTGGCTCGATCGCGGTGAGACCGAAAGGTCCACCCGTGACTGGTTCCCGGCGTTAGTCCGAGAGGGTCACGAGTGGATTGTCCGTCCGGTGGGCGACGTGCCGCGATTCGAGTTCCGTGGCCGTCAGCACGCCGGCGGGCGCGAAGACCGCAACACTGGTGTCAGGTTGTGCGATACAAATTCATCGCCCTCCTCGCGGCACTGGTATCGGAGAACAGGAAAACGGGCTGTCCTGTCTCCAATTAAATTCACGGGAATCGGTCCAGGGGTGAGAGAAGCGACCCCCGATTCCCTCCAAATTACGAGCGAGCTAAATTAACCCTTCACGAGAAGCAAGATGGCGTCTCAAGGCGAGCGGGAGCCGGGGGTATTAGAAATGTACATGTGTAGAAGTGTAGAATCCATGGTCCAGGATGGAATCCCCGTGCAGGAAATGTTGATTGTGCAGGAACACGGACTCGCCCAACTGAACCCAGAGCCCGAAATAGGTGCGGCAGCGGCCGCGGTGTATGACACCCCCCCCCCTCTCCACCAAAACCCGCCGACCCTTGCCGAAACGGCTCACCCAAGCGCACCCGACATGGCCCAGCTATGCGCCATGCTGGCGGCAATGATAGCGAGAATGGATGCGAATACACAACAAATGAACGAAAAGATGGATGCGAATACACAAAAAAATGGATGCGAATACACAAAAAATGGATGCGAATACACAACAAATGAACGAAAAGATGGATGCAAACGCAAATGAATTTATAAACGAAATGAAAAGCATGGGCAAGCAAATAAAAAAAGAAATGAAAGAACTACGGGGTGAGACGCAGAACATGGGCCGATGCCTGCAGGCGGGCATGAAGGCCGTGACCAGGGAGCTGGGAATGGCGACTCCACGTGTGGGAGCAAACGAGCTGGAAGGGGGTGCAGCGGCTGACAGGCCCGCGGTGGAGGCGGGTAAAAAAATAATTCGGGGGGCGTGTTGGGCGAGGGTCGTGACAGAGGAATCGACGGTGACCAAAAGGGAAAAATTAAATGGGGAGACCAAAACGTGTGAGACGAGACACGAGGTGACGACGACAGAAACTTATAAATGTATAGAGACACGGGAGATAGAAAAAATAGAGGAGAGACAACACGATGAAGACGGGGAAAGTGACGTGCACACACACACGGAGGTAGTGGAGGATCATGGGGGTGAGCTCGCGGAGCGGGTAGAGACCCAGTGCGAGCACCTGGGTGGCCTCTTCCAGGAACGAGGGGAGGGAGTATGCCCCCTTGAGGCGAGTCACGACCAGGTGAGTTCGGTCGTGCTTTGCGAGGTTAAGGGGACGGGTGCTGTGGACGGGTGCACGGAGAGCTTGGGGGGTATAGAGGCCCCGGAGACCCTTGTGGGGACACGAATCCCCAGTGTAGTTGTCCCTGTGTGTGTGGTGCAAGGTGTGAGTGCGTCCCCGTGTGTGGAAGCGACCCCGTGTGTGAGTGGTGTGGTGGCGATGGTGCCGGAGTACGTGCTTCCCAGCACGCCGTGTGTGGATGAGGGACCGTGTGTGAGTGTCGCCGTGTGTGTGAATGAGGCACCGCGGGTGAGTGCCCTCGCGTGTGTGAGTGAGGCACGGTGTGAGTGAGGCACCGCGGTTGAGTGCCCCCGCGTGTATGAGTAAGGCACGGTGTGTGGATGAGGCACCGCGGTTGAGTTCCCCCGCGTGTGTGAGTGAGGCACGAGTGAATGGAGCACCACGTGTGAGTGGTATGGGTTATGCAAGGGAGACAGTGTGTGTGAGAGAGCGGTATGTGAGGGAGATGTCGGTTGGCATGCGGGAGCACGCAGCCGCATCTCCCGGTGTGAATGTGATGGAGTGGACTGTGTGCGTCGTAACACGCAGGTGTGCGTGGGTCGAATGGCGACGACGAAGGCGACAGAAGAGAGAAAGCCGAGTAGCGGCTGTAGTTGTTTCGCGGACCGTGCCGGGTTCACCCAGCCGCGAGCACGAGGTTCGTGCTGTGCAACGCACGAGACCACCACGTGCTCGCTTGCGAGAGTGAAGTCCCGGTCCGGAAACGCACGCGGTGGATTTGCCGATCCCGCGGACGGACAAAGTTTAGGCAGGATAATGGATTTGGACCGGACGGGTTCTCCACGCGATCGTGTGTGTTAAGCTCCAACGGGCAAAGCACATGTGTTCGCGTGGGGAACCCCTCGAGACGTGGGGCTTGTGTTTTTTTTATGCGCACGGTGACGCCATGGCTGCACGTGGGGTTGGAATCCGGCAGGAGGGGTATCTCTGCCGGATGGTACCGTCCAAGGAGGGACGAGGAACACGTGCAGCTGCATGACGTCACGGGCAGGTGCAAAGTGCGCGAGCTCTGAGTTGCCGCGCAGGTGCTGCGCATGGAAAAAAAACAAAAAAAAAAACAGTAAGCCTCACTTACTTAGGATTAAACCACAGGATTCCTGGGCAAGGGGTGGAAGACCCCCTTACCGGGGCACAGGATGGAAACTAGTTAGGGGGAAGGGTTAGCTTAGTTAGACCGACTTCATGGGGCAGGGGTAAGTCCTCATGGAGTCCGTGGAATGGATTAGGTAGAGGGATTTAGTGAGCTTTAGGTTGGGAAATAAAATGGGAAATGATTTTTATGATTTGGAGACAGTGACAGACTTGTGAATGTGTAGTGGGGACGTAGTTTAGCTACGTAGTGTTAAAAGGAACGTGCTACTAGTTTAAGGGACGACGTGGGAGCACGAGTTAGTTAGGGGATGTAGTTAGAAGGATGGCAGAGTTCAGTGGTGTGTGTGTTGAAGAGTTGGTGAGTGAAGTGGAAGCATGTGCTTGGTGAGTGAGTGAAGCCAGCGGGTCTGTGTGAGTGGAGCGAATGGGGAATGCATGGTGCGATGAGTGATTGGGGGGAGGAGTGACTCCCGCCCAAGGGACCCCGGGGTCAGTGTAGAGTGAGTTCGCTGGGTTAGTCAAATTGAAATATGGAGGTCGTTTTGTTGTTGGTGGGAAAGTAGGCTCGAGACCCATTTGGAGGGGTGCAGGAGCCCTGTTGACGGGCTTGGGAGCGTGGCTGCGAAAGGTGAGTATCGCTGAGTGGGTACCCCGGGCACCAGGCTAGTCGGCCGTAGTAGGCCAAGGGCCCATGGGGGGCCGGGATAGAGTAGTGGGCACGGGTGCGCCTGTTTGGTGCGGGGGCCCGGGGCGCCATTAGCCGCGTGGGCAGTGTTGTGGGCATGGGTGACCCTCGGAAAGGGGCCCGGGAAGCCAGCCTGCCACGTGTGCGTTTCAGGGGAGGTGTCATGGGGGGCACTCCCCGGTGTTAGGGAGCTGGTAGGCTCGGAGGCAGTGTAGTGCCCGGGGGTGCCATAGCGGGAGATTCGGCAGAGGGTCGTGCCTGCCAAAGGGAGCCACGTGTCCCAGCCAGGAGACCGTGTGAGGGCACGGAGAGAAAATTGGGGGGCGAGGCCCGAAATTGTGAGGACACCAACACAGGCGACGGGAATCTGAGTTTATAGAACCAATAGTTTAAGCGAGAGGCGCTTGTTGAAAGCCCCGGGGTAGTTTAACAGTTAAATGGTTAGGGTAGATTAGGAAGTGTACCCCTCCGCACCATCCATCCCCTCGCTCTCGTTGTGGGCCGCTGGACCCACTTTGGTTATAGATCGCCGAACTCTGGAGAGGCCATTCTGAGGCTTCGTTGGGCCTCGGCACAGGACGTTAGCTCTCCCTTGTTCCCCTCCGGGAAGGGAACGTAGGGGTTGGGAGTAGGCTAGGTTAGCCGAACAAAGACGATAAAGGGGGTTAGGGGACGATTTATAGTGTGGAAGTAAAAAAAAAAAAAAAAATAAAAAAAAAAGTTGGGGCTAAATTGGGGTTTGACAAATTAAGGGAGTGGGTATGAACAGTGACAGGCAAAGGCGATAGGTGGGAGGGAGACAGGTAGGTAGGTCCGAGCCCGCCTTCCAAGTGGCCAGCACCACCGCACTCCCTCCACCAACCTCCACTGAACGGCAAAGGCTGGCCAGCTTCATCTGTTAGCTGCTGTGCTGCAAGGCCTGTGCCGGCCCACTTCATCTGCCGGCTGGCTGTTTTGCTTCAAGGCCTGTGCCATCAGCTGGCCGTGTTTTGCTTCAAGGCCTGTGCCGGCCACTTCATCTGCTGGCTGCCTTTCTTCAAGGCCTGTGCCGGCCAGTTCATCTGCCGGCTGTGTTTGCCTGCAGCGGCCTTCTTCTGCAGGCTGTGTTTGCCTGCTGCCTTTGCCATGCCATGCCCACTGCCCATGTTCACCAGCCCCGTTCAATTTTTGCTTTGCCCCCCCCTGTTCATTGCCATGTGCGCCAGGATCAAGGCAACAGTTTGCAAGCTGCAAGAACTGCCCCGTTGGCAGCTACAACACGGGCCTGCAGTGGCGGCCCGTGCACCGTGTTTGTGTTCAAACCATTCATCCATCCATTCGTTGTGCTCATTGCGTGTGGACGCCAGTTTCTGAGTAACTGGGTGTCTCCCTTCTTTGGTAACAAGGAAACAACGGCTCGCCGGAAACTTCGGGGGAGCTCCCCAACTTGAAAACTTTCCTTGAGTACTTCCAAAAGTTCGGGTCCGATAATGTCCCAAAAGGTTTTGTAGAATTCACAGGGGATTCCATCCAGACCAGGAGCTTTCCCGGACGCCATACTGGAAAGAGCAAGACCCAACTCCTCCAGCGTGATGGAACTCTCCAAAGAGGGTCGCTGTGACTCAGACAACTTGGGTAAAGGTTCAATAAAGGCTTTTGCAACATTCAAATCAATCTTTTTTGCACAGAATAAAGAAGAAAAATAATCGACTACAATTCTTTTAATCATCTTAGGTTCACTTACTATCCCTCCTTCAGGTGAGTGTACACATAATAGTTGTTGTTGAGCTTTAGTTTTCCTCTCCAAAGAGAAGAAAAACTTTGATGAAGTGTCAAAAAGACTCAAATTTTTCATCTTAAGCCGCACTAAAGCCCCTTTAGCCCTTTCGTTGACAAGACTGTGAAGAAGCTCTTTTTTAGTTATAAATTCTTTACGTAATCCTTGATTTCTGTTCAACTCAAGAGGATTTCTTTGCAATTCTAAAACCTCTTTTTCTAGAATTGTTATCCTCGAAAGACTATCCCGAGAGTGATGAAGTTTATACTGCTGACAAAAGATTTTGATGTGGATTTTTACAATATCCCACCATTGTAGCTTGCTATGAAAAGTATTTTTCCTTCCGTAAAGAGAAGTCCAAAAGATCCTAAAAGCATTGCAAAAAACAATGTCTTCCAAAAGACTAACATTTAGAGCCCAATAGGCACTCCTACGTTGAAGATAGGGAAAAGTTAATTTTAAAGAAACTAGGTGGTGATCCGAAAAGCCAGAGGGAGAAATTGCCGTAGACAATATAAAGTTCCGAAAATCATTATTAACATAAAATCGATCTAAGCGAGCAAACGATACCCTGCTATTGGAAGCTTGACGTCACGAATATTGTTTAACTTTGGGGTGCTGCATTCTCCAACCATCAACCAAATTATACTTTTCTAAGATGGTCGCAAACCCTTTTGCACTCTCAGGGTGAGGTTCTGAGCCATTACGGTCCAGAGCTGGCTCCAAGGTACAATTAAAATCACCAATGAGGCACATGAGACCACGAAAATCAATCTGGGATAAACAATCGTCAAGAATGGAAAAATATTCGTTTCTTTTTGCAGGATTACTTGGGACATAAGCATTTAATAGTGTGATTTTATAGCCTCCATAAGAAAAAAAACTACAAAAGCCAAATGACCTTGCATGAATTCGTGAAAAACAATTTGGTCCGATGAAAGACTTGATCGAAACCAGAAAGCAACTCCTGCACTGCAGCAATCAAAGGAACTGAAAAACCAAGAACCCCTTATTGTGGTTTGCCACTCTGCAGAACAAGTCGGTAGGTCCACAACGCACATTCTGAAGAAGAGCTACATCAATATGCTTTTGATCAAGTAACAGTCGAACATGTGTTTT
>NC_140969.1:35818594-35861094 GCF_056783735.1 Eptatretus burgeri | reverse complement strand
CAGGCAGTGAGCCAAGGCCTTCCACGAGACGTCCGTGTACAGCAGTCTGCGAAGCGAAAGGAGGCGGAAAGCCATCACCTTGCTGGTAATAGCAATCAGCCCCTGTCCTCCTTCAGCAACAGGCAGGTTTAACACACCAGGTTGGAGCCAATGCTTTCCTCCCCAAAAGAAGTCAATAAGAATTGATTGTAATTTTTTAAGAAACAAATCTGGGGGCTGCAGTGCTATAAAAACGTGCCAAAGCATTGATGCTGCAAGGTTGTTTATAACAAGGGTTTGGCCCCGATAGGAGAGTTGACAAAGTAAGCCCTTCCACTTTCGTAAACGTCTCTCAGTTTTAATTATTAGAGATTCCCAGTTTTTTTTAAAATGAAGTTCTCAGTTCCAAGAAAGACGCCTAGGTAAAGAATTCCATCCCTTTCCCATTTAAGTTTCTCGGGAAGAGTTGGAGGAATGGCGCCATTTTGTGGACCAAGATGGAGAGCTCTGCTTTTTCCCCAGTTCACTTTTGTGGAACTTGCCAAACCAAATTCATGAATGCAACGGACCAAGGCTGAGACGTCCTCATTCGAGCGAACGATTGCACAAAGATCATCTGCATAAGCAATCACTTTAAACGGGTTCACCATTGGTTGAGGAAGGAAACCAAGAAGACGTGCACGCAACCGAACGAGCAAAGGCTCAATCGCAAGAGAGTACAGGAGGCCAGAAAGAGGGCACCCTTGACGAATGCCTCTATTAGCCGGGAAAGGGGGACATAAAATGTTGTTAACTTTTAAGAGACTAAAAGTGTTGTTATACAGTAACTGCACATGAGAGATAAAATTTTCCCCAAAACCAAACCCCCGTAAAACAGAGAAAAGATAAAAATGATCAATGGTATCAAAGGCCTTTTCTTGATCTCAGAACACCAACCCGACATTCCTTTGCTCAAGTGAACAGATGTCAATTTTTTCGCGCACAATGAAGACACTGTTATGAATTGTCCTCTTCGGGACACAGTAAGACTGATCTGGGTGTACGATCTCCTCGATTATGGCTTTAAGGCGGTTGGCAAGGGCCTTGGAAAATATTTTGTAGTCTGCACAGAGTAATGAGATGGGATGCCAGTTGTGTGGTTGCTGAAGGTCTCCTTTTTTGGGGATAAGGGCGAGGACAGCCCTCCGGCAGCTTAAGGCCCGGTCACACCTTGACGTTTTAGCCAAAGTATGCCGATTTTTGAATTTTTTTTCTAAACCGCTGGCACACGTTGAATACGTTATGGGTAAGTTTTGATAACATTGAGAGCACGCTGAAAAACACTGCCATACGTCGTTGTACGCTGGCTTTAAACGTTGTACTTTTTGGTTGTCCTCAAATTTTTTCATGCTTGAAATTTCACGACGTATGCCGGCGTATGACTCACACGTTCCGCTACGCTGGCCACAAGTTGTATGCACGGTCTGCGATCGTTGACAGACGTGAACACATGCTACTTGTAAGTTAATCATAAGTTGAGACACGCCGAGGTAATGTTTAGCGTACCCGAAACTTATTTCTAACCTATGATTAACGTGTTGCTTGCACGTTACGCGATCGTTGCCACACATCGACAGACGTTACTTTTAAGTTACTCATCGGCTGAAAGACATCGGTATAATGGATCGTCTTTGCGTCAGCGTCCACGGCCACGGCCAGGACACTTATTTGCAGCATTCTTCAAACTTTTCTTCGGCATGATGAGGATGTTCACACTTCGATGTCTAGCTTGGCTATGATTCCAATTGTCCATCGGCAGCGTCTATTTAAAATAGTCGAGTTTGAGCGTTTTAACACGTTCAGAAGAAACGCTTCAAATTTCAAAACCCCAGCATCAAAAAACAAAGGCGAGTGACAGCAATTTAAATTGTTCATTGTAAACAATGAAAATAGTTGAGTGGTACCGTTTAAAAGTCGTTGAGTGGAAAAAAATCCAATTGTTGAGCGCAAGCGACTACTTTCAATAGTGGAGATGCAGCCATTTAAATCGTTGAGTGGCAGCCTATGAATAGCAAACCCCACGTCACCGGCAAAGATAAACTGCCGCACGATATGGATAAGTTAGGCTATCGTTGGGCATAGTTTGTGAACGCCGGCTTCACGATAATTATTCGTTGGTATATCGTATCAATAAGTAATCAAAGCGCTCTATGCACATTATTAGTTCATTGTGCATTTGTCCAACCCGTTATGAATAGACCTAAATCGTAAAAACAAGCTATAGCTCATTGTTGAAAAAGCCCAATAAAAAATTAGCCGTGAAGAACTTCGAACAATGGTGAAAAGATGTCTCCTACCCGTGGACACGCGGACGCAAGGACGATCCATCATAACCCACACCCTCCCCCTCACACTCACCTACTACTGCCAACATGAACAAACTACTACTAGTACTAATACTAATACTAATACTGATAGTATAATACTGTTACTGCTGACATGGACATCGACTCAAAAAGGACTCTAAAACACTGTTGGGTTCCCCTTTTATGAACACCATTTTTATATACCAATTCCCAAAACCGCTGGGAACACGTCTTTATATGGCAGTTGTAAGCTAGAAACACGTTCATTTTTTTTTTTGTCGACCGGAAGACGTCATTGGAATACGTCTACATACGTCGATGTGTGTTGGGACTACGTAAAGAATTGGTTCAAAGCACGTCAAACATAAGTTAGAAATAAGTTTCACGTAAAAAAGACATTACCGCGACGTGTTTCGACTTATGAGTAGCTTATAAGTAGCCTTTGTGGACGTGTGTAAGCATCCACATATCGTGTGTAAAACTTATCCCCATCGCATGCGGAACGTGTGTCATACGCCGAGTTCGTCGTAAAATTTTGAACATGTTTAAAATTTCTTGACGTACTCTACTTACTACGACGTATGATAGCGTACTTTAGCGTTCTACTCACGTATACCAAACTTACTCATACCGTATTTGACGTGCCCCAACGTTTTAGACACATTTTTCTTAGGTCGGCATACGCTGGCAAGATCGCCAAGGTGTGACCGCGATGTTGTCACTTCCATTTCTACGGCAGTTATGATTCGAATCGTTGTGCGTCAGCCTTTTAATGGGCTACGTTACGACATCGTCGGCGATGCGTGCAATGCGCTATGCCTAAGTTAGACTATCGTTGGGCATCGGTTGTGTAGGCCGACAACAGGTTCAGCATTCGTTGGTATAAGTTATCTATAACATAACGAAACGTTCTGTGTCTGTTACCAATGCGTTATACATAAGACCAAGTCACTATGAATACGTCCGAATCTTTAAAAAAAAAACATCAAAAGTTCAACGTAAGCCAGCGTTTTACATACATTTTAATACGTTACCATCGCTGGCTAAAACGTCAAGGTGTGACCGGGCCTTTAACGGCAGTGAGCCTGATCGTCGACCGTCGATTATAACCTCAAGTAGTTCTGGTCCTAGGAGGTCCCAAAAGGTTTTATAAAATTCCGCAGGAATTCCATCCAGGCCGGAGGCCTTACCCGAGGGTAGAGTTTGAAGAGCAGCTTGGAGTTCCTCCAAAGTTACTTCCTTGTCCATTTGTAGAACTGCAGATTTTGACAAGGTAGGTAAGGAAGAAGTCAGCACTGTTACCATTTTGTTGTCGATTTTCAGAGCACGATAAAGTTCAGTAAAGTAGTGTCTGAGTGAGGCTCTGACATCTTTTTGATTGTGTGTTATCCTTCCTTCCTTTGTCCTCACTGAAGTTATCTGCTGACCTCTTTGTTTGAGCTTCCAGTCCAAAAAAGAACTTAGAGGAGGTGTCCAGGTAGCACAAATTCTCCAGTCGGAGACGAATCAGCGCTCCTCTGGCTTGCTTTGCACAAAGTCCAGCAAGAAGAGCTTTTTTCTTCGCCAGCAAGAGGTTGGTTCTTTCATGATTTGAGGCCAAGAGGTTGGTCTGCAAATATAATATTTCTTTGGCAAGCAAGGATTGAAGGGCAGAGTCATATTTGGTGTGGTAGGCTCCATATTGTTGGCAAAAGGATCTTATTTGCACTTTGACGTTGTCCCACCATTTTCCGAGGCAGGGGAAGGAAGTTTTACGTTGGAGCAAGGCTCTCCAGAACACACCAAAGGCATCGACAAACAGTTGGTCATCCAAGAGGCTTGCGTTGAAGGTCCAGTGGGCAGCACCACGATTCCGAACTGGTTGGTGAATACGAAGTGCGACCATGTGATGGTCTGAGAAGCCGCTCGGAATAATGTCCATATTGCTCACAACATTTAAAAAGGTACTGTTGATGTAGAAACGGTCCAATCTTGCAAGTGATACGTGGCCTTTTGAACACCGACTCCACGTGTATTGGCGGAGAGAAAGATTGCGGATTCTCCACATATCAATCAGAGAAAACTTGGACAAGGTTCTCAACAAAGGCGCTGCGCTTGCTGGGTGCGGCTCCTCTCCATTACGATCAATGGTGGGGTCCATCGTGCAGTTAAAATCTCCACCCAAGCAGACAAGTCCATCAAAATCAATGTGTACAAGAGACGTTTCTAAGTGTGTGTAAAAGGCGAGTCTCTCTGTGCTATCGCTCGGTGCGTAGACATTCAGTACGGTGTGTTTAAAGCCATTGTGTGTGAAGGTGAGTGAAATCAAATACCCTTTGATAATCTCATTAAAAACAACACTGGGACTGCAAAAGGAAGGTTGTAAATAAACAGCCACCCCAGCCCTTGGGTGTTCCAGACTACTAAAAAACCATTTTCCCCTCATTGTCCTTTGCCATTCACTTGCACAAGAGGAGCTGCATCTTGTTTCTTGCAAAAGCAAAACATCAATGTGATTTGTCTCAACAAACTGTTTAACTTCTGCTTTACGGATGGAGGAGCGTCCCCCATTAATACTTAAACTCGCTATAGAGAAGACCATAGGCTAACATAGAGTTTGGGTGTGTCAAAAACTTAGTCTCTCAGTGTCTGCAGCTCATTCTTTGCTTTGAGGATGCATTTCCGGAGTCGATACACTTGTGATTCCGTCACACCAAGCTGTCCGGCTTTGAGGAGCAAAAGCTTCGCAGAGATTATAAAGCCGGACAAGTCGGGGAAAAAGTTTTTAATTTTAACATGTTTCTTGCGAAAGGTGTCATGAAGAAACTTTATGATATCAGCAGGTGGAACACTGGTAACACTCTCCGAATCTTGGGAAACTGGGTCATTCCATGCTTCAGCACTGCCACAAGAAGCAAGTGATGAGTCCCCGTCCGAATCATAATCCGAGTACCGACCGGTGTCCATTACATTATCGTTATGCTCCAAAGATGGAGCTGATGGTTTAATAAGGGAAGCCTCACATTCCGCTTCCAAAGGGGTAGAAGGAGTCGGAGGAGTCGGGGAAGGAAGAGTGGAGGGAGGAGTGGAGGGAGGAGGAGTGGGGGGAGGAGGAGTGGGGGGAGGAGGAGTGGGGGAGGTGGAGTGGGGGGAGGAGGAGTGGGGGGAGGAGGAGTGGGGGAGGAGGAGTGGGGGAGGTGGAGGGGTGGGAGGAGGAGTAAGGGGAGGAGAAGTGGGGGAGGAGGAGTGGGGGAGGAGGAGTAAGGGGAGGTGCAGTCGGCGGAGGTGGAGTGGGAGGAGGAGGAGGGGTGGGAAGAGGAAGAGGATTAGAAGTGGGAGGGGAGGAGGAGGAGGAGTGGGAGGGTGAAGAAAACGGGGAGGAGGAAGAATACTAATGGAAGGAACGTTATATTCCGCTTGAGATGAACCTGGTGTTTCACTAGTTGAAGCTTTACACCCTGATTCAACCAGGTTTGGAGTTATTGGTGACTTAGAAACGGTACACATTTCACTGTTGGTCTTTTCAGGGAGGGGGGTTACAGTGGATTCGGTGTTAATATCCAAGGTGCCTGTGACTATGGGAGTGGTCACGTGTGCTCCCTGCTGCACAAAACCAATCTCCTCCTCATGTTCACCAACCCCACCGACAAAACAGTCATCATCCTCTGGAGCAATTACATCAAATCGATTTTTCGTTTTAAAAAGAGCATCTATTGTTGCTTCCAAACACGAGTCATTATTCTCGGCAGCCGGCGCCATCTTTTTTGCACAGCTCGCCGTCACATCTTGACTATTGTTATCATTTAGATGCTTCAATTTATGTTTCCTTTTTGAAGGAACAACGGTGAAGCTTTCGTCATCTGTCAGGGGGGATTTACCTCCACTTTCGACGGCCCAGGCAGATTGTTCGAGTTTGAAGCGTCACCAACGTTCCCAACTCTAGATATACCACTATTCGTCTCAATGGGTTCGACCACACCAGATATTCCACTTAATATATTCTTGGGGCAATCGCTTTTTAAATGTCCCGATTCACCACAGATAAAACAAGTTGTGGTCTCCGTTGCAATATAAATCTGGTAATTGCGGTTTTTATTTTTTAAAGTCATAACTGCATTGAGCGATTGAGCGTTGTTTTTTAGAATGATATAGCAATGACGTCGGAACGACATGATGTGGCGAACCGAAGCGTCAGAGCGGAGACGAAGTGGAATCATGGAGATTCGTGACACAACTGTGCCAAAAACGCTTAATGCAGCTACAATCTCCTCACTCGAGAAGAAGGGCGGGATGTTGGACAGTGTTAATTTTACCGCCATCGTATCGAGATAACTAACGTTAACGAAGACGTCCGGCGGAACGGATAGACCGGTTTCGACCGCCTGAGCCACGTGTCGCTCCTCCGACAAGAAAACCACGACACGTTGGCTCATTTTCGAAGCTGCGAGAACATTCTCGATTCCTACGAGCTCTCCCAGAGCCATCACCACGTTCTCAACACTAACTCCATCAGGTGGAGTAATTGTCACTCCATTTTTCCGAGTGAGTGACTCGTACACACTATTGTGCAAACGTCCGTTTGCCATAGCTTAAAGCAAAAGAAGAGAAGTTTAAGTTTAACAAAGGAAAACCGTCACAAGCAACCAGCAAGTGGGGTCAAATGAAGTATAAGGGAAAGGAAGAGTATAAGGAAGAAGCTAAACCACCGATAAACGGCAAGTCTATGAAAACAAGGCAGATGAAAAAGTAGGCCCAGAAACCTGAAGGTTTCAAGGAAAACCCACAAAGCACCGACCGTGCGCACTCTCCCTCTCTCTCTCTCTCTCGTCTCAGCAGGAAGGGAAACAGGGAAAAAAAACTCCACAAACACGTACGGGGACACAGAGGGAAACGAAATAGGAACAGGAACAACAGTAACACAGCACAGTACTCACAGCTGCACACACAGAGCCGCCATGACGCCACACCCATGCACGACTCACCAACGACCAGCAGGGGCGAGAGAGAGAGAGAGAGAGAGAGAGAGAGAGAGAGAGAGAGAGAGAGAGAGAGAGAGAGAGAGAGAGAGAGAGAGAGAGAGAGAGAGAGAGAGAGAGAGAGAGAGAGAGAGAGAGAGAGAGAGAGAGAGAGAGAGAGAGAGAGAGAGAGAGAGAGAGAGAGAGAGAGAGAGACAGACACACAGAGAGAGAGAGAGAGAGAGATCGTGAGAGAGTGTGAGAGTGAGAGAGATCGTGAGAGAGTGTGAGAGTGAGAGAGATCGTGAGAGAGAGATAGTGAGAGTGAGACAGTGAGAGAGAGGGAGAGTGAGACAGTGAGAGAGAGGTCGTGAGAGAGAGGTCGTGAGAGAGTGAGAGACAGTGAGAGAGAGGGAGAGGGAGAGAGTGAGAGAGAGGTCGTGAGAGAGAGGTCGTGAGAGAGTGAGAGACAGTGAGACAGTGAGAGACAGTGAGAGAGAGTGAGAGAGTGAGAGTGAGAGAGTGAGAGAGTGAGAGAGAGGTCGTGAGAGAGAGGTCGTGAGAGAGAGGTCGTGAGAGAGTGAGAGACAGTGAGAGAGAGAGTGAGAGAGTGAAAGAGTGAGAGAGTGAGAGAGTGAGAGAGATCCTGAGAGAGTGGGAGAGAGAGAGAGTGAGAGAGAGAGTGAAATAGTGAGAGAGTGAGTGAGAGAGTGAGATAGTGAGAGAGTGAGAGAGTGAGAGAGAGAGTAAGTGAGATAGTGAGATAGTGAGATAGTGAGAGAGTGAGTGAAAGAGAGTGAGAGAAAGAGAGTGAGAGAAAGAGAGTGAGAGAGAGTGAGAGAGAGTGAGTGAGAGAGAGTGAGAGAGAGAGAGAGAGTGGGAGAGAGAGAGTGAGAGAGAGAGTGAAATAGTGAGAGAGTGAGATCGTGAAAGAGTGAAGGAGTGAGTGAGAGAGTGAGATAGTGAGAGAGTGAGAGAGTGAGAGAGAGAGTAAGTGAGATAGTGAGAGAGTGAGAGTGAGGGATAGTGAGAGAGTGAGAGAAAGAGAGTGAGAGAAAGAGAGTGAGAGAAAGAGAGTGAGAGAGAGTGAGAGAGAGTGAGAGAGAGTGAGAGAGAGTGAGAGAGAGTGAGTGAGAGAGAGTGAGAGAGAGAGAGAGTGAGGGATAGTGAGAGAGTGAGAGAGTGAGAGTGAGGGATAGTGAGAGAGTGAGAGAGAGTGAGGGATAGTGAGAGAGTGAGAGTGAGAGAAAGAGAGTGAGAGAGTGAGAGTGAGGGATAGTGAGAGAGTGAGAGTGAGGGATAGTGAGAGAGTGAGAGAGAGTGAGATAGTGAGATTGTGAGAGAGTGAGATAGTGAGAGTTAGAGAGTGAGAGAAAGAGAGTGAGAGAAAGAGAGTGAGAGAAAGAGAGTGAGAGAAAGAGAGTGAGAAAAAGAGAGTGAGAGAAAGAGAGTGAGAGAAAGAGAGTGAGAGAAAGAGAGTGAGAGAAAGAGAGTGAGAGAAAGAGAGTGAGAGAAAGAGAGTGAGAGAAAGAGAGTGAGAGAGAGTGAGAGAGAGTGAGAGAGAGATAGTGAGATAGTGAGATAGTGAGATAGTGAGATAGTGAGATAGTGAGAGAGTGAGAGAGTGAGATAGTGAGAGAGTGAGATAAACATTAATCTTTATAAACAGCTGCCAATCGTCATGTGACGGGTGAAGAAAAACTTTGGCTCTGTCATTTTTCGAAAGCACGTTAACACGCAATCGGCTTGGAAATTGGTAATCAAAATATTTTCTTTGAAACTCCGAAACAGAAACCATATGACCTTTGTAAATCATGTCCCTCTATCTTGCAGCAACTGATGACTGTACATCCTGATTGGGACACGAACTGCACTGCTATCGACTGGAGTGCGATCGGCCAGTGGTTTAAGAACTGAAACAAGCACTCCAATTAAATGCTAAATAAGGAATGGCTGAGCAGGCTGTGGCTGCATACCACATAGGATCCCTTTAACCTTAAAGCCGGTGTTCACTGTGCCCGCAGCAGTTAAAGAAATAAATTTGTTCAAATAATAACTTTAACCACGAAAGAGTTGCTGTTCAACGAAGAACAACCCTGGAGATATTGCAAAGTTTTATCGTCCGTGAAATAGGCATTGCAGATAATCTGCCTGCTCGTCTGTTCACGCATCACGTGGTACATCAGTTCGCAGTCCGCACAAACATTTTAACTTTATTTTGAAACGTCAGTTTTTCACCACATTTGCTTTGATTCCCTGCAGAGCACCTCACGGAACCTCTGAAAATGGAGACACATAATCTGGCAGACACCATGGATAAGCAGTCCCTCTGGGGGACAGAGCATGAGGTCAAGCAGTGAATGCATTAAATCATTCAACTCAATGAAGCTGGTTAATTTTGGCACATTCCAAAATCTTTTGTTCACTCAATATAATTATACAAACATGAGAAAAAGATAAGTTATCTACTTTGGAAAGTTTCCATTTTCATATGTATATCTGGAGGAGTGACCATAGCCTTGCTTGCTTGAAGGGAATAGATAGATCGGCTGAGGTATAAGACTCGTTATTTCTTTAAATTATCAGCTCTGATGGTGACCATGCTCAATGACTTGCATGCTACGACTGTGGCCAATAAGCTGACTCCAATGATAATTGAAGTAACAGAGGTCAACGAGCGTATTATGAGATTAAGGATTCGTCACTTCTTGGATGTCATTTCTCTGGTCTGTGGATGTTCTCCGACTGAGATGACTGATCTCACCGTGAAGGACATATTCTGTGCCACGCTCGAGCCTGTGGTCGGTCAGTGCCTAGGTGAGATACTCTTCTAGTCTTGGGAGATTTCAATGCATCGACTGGAACTGATAGGGATGGTTATGAGATGTGTTGGACCCCATGGGTCTGGAACTGTGAACCAGAATAGCACTAAGTTCCTTGACTTTGCAAGAAGTCATGGACTTTGGGTGGCTGGTTCATGGTTTCAGCGCCCACAAGCTCATCGCTGGATGTGGTATTCCAACGCTGGCGGTGTGGCAAAGGAGATTGATCATGTGCTCGTTGATGTTCGCTGGAGGGTGATCCAGAGCTGCAGGGTCCAACGGAGTGCTCAATTCCTCAATACTGACCACAAGTTTGAGGTAGCAACTCTGAAGTTGCAGCTAAAATCCAGGAGAATGGTACCATCCCAGCAGAGGCTGGATGTTGGCAAGCTCAAGGATGAGAGGGTATCTGAGGAGTTTGCGAACAGGTTGAGTGGAGATTTGGGGGGTCTGGGTACTTTGGGGATCCTGAAAAGTTGTGGAGTGCCTTCAAGACCACAATCCTTGATGTTGCCAATGGATGTCTTGGAACTCAACGAAGGAAAAAGAAGAATTTTGTCTCATAAGGGACACTGGCTACCATTGACCAGAGTCAAGTCAAGGGACACTCCGGGGCATCACATGCTGCATACCACTTGTTCTGTTCGCGGAACGCGCGGAGCGGGTTTCGCGGACGTTACGCGCGTGCTGGCCGGCGCGGGAAACCACGCAGGTTCGGTGTGCGAGTGACGTCACCGGGAATCTCGCGGCACGAATGCCGGAAAAGCAGTGCACGTAGTCCCGCGTGGGTAATTCCCAGCAAGCGAGCACTGTTTGGGATGTGCAGAGTGATGTCATGGCTGCACGGATCGGCCTTCGGAAGGGACGTCGGTATCGCCCATAGGGACGAATGGGCGTGCCGAAAACCGCCACCATGGCGCTGCAGAAAAAAAGGAAAAGCCTCACTTCCAGTACACGGCCCGGGCAGGATGTGGCAGGCATCCTGGATTGGGCAAAGGAAGCACTAGTTAGTGGGATGGGTTAGTTTAGAATAACCGCCTTCATGGGGACATGAGTTGTTCCTCATGGAGCCCATGGAATGGGGTGAGTTAGGGGGATTTTTGGATAGATTTAGAATGGATTTGTGGGTTCTTCTGGAAGACATGGACAGACATGGAATGTGTAGAGGGGACGTCGCTTAGCTACGTAGATCAAAAGGAACGTGCATTAGTGTAAGGGACGACGGGGGAGCACGAGATAGTTAGGGGAATTTAATTAGTGGGATGGAAGTGTGGAGTGTTGGTTGGTGTGAATTGGAAAAGTGAAAAGTGTACAAGGAGTGAATGTGGGACAACGGGCCCAAGAGTGTGAGTGGAGTGAATGTGGTATGCATGGTGCGAATGACTGAGTGTGGGGAGGAGTGATTCCCACCCAAGTGACCCCGGGGTCAGTTTAATGGTAGTTAGTGGGTGAGTTAAATTTACAAAAATGAGGTCGTTTTGTCGTGCGTGTCGAGAGAAGGCACGATACCCATTTGGAGGGGTGCAGTAGTAAAATTGACTGGCTGGGAGCGTGGCTTGGGGAGGTGAGTACCGAATAGTGGGCACCCCAGGCACCGAAGTAGTCGGCTTGAGTAGGCCAAGGGTCCAAGGGACCGGGATAGTGTAGTGGGCACGGGCGACCCTCGGAAAGGTACCCGTAACGCCAAAATGCCACGTGGGCATTGGAGGGGGGCAATGCCAGAGAGGGCATTCGTTATGTATAAAAAATAAAAAAGTCGCACTCAGGGATCCGTTGGTAAAATGTACTAGGGGAGAACTTACACATGCTAGTCACACAAAAATTTGATGACTCGGGACGAGTCTGTAAAAAGGGGAGGGGGTAGTGTTACGAATTTGGAAACCTATCACACACAACATCCAGGTTACTATAGCTCAGTTATTTCGGTAAGTATGTGTTTTATAGATATATTACCGTCCCTTGCCTCATGGGTAAATCAATGTAAATGTGCTGTGATTTATTTTTATAGTTTGGAAAACTTCATCTTCAGCGACGTAAACAGAAATGACCGTTGGGGCGGTTCTGCAGTGACGTAAACAGAAGTGACCGTGAGAGCAGTGCTGCAGCCCTGGGATTCTAACAGCGTAAGACCCAAATAGAGCTTTTTGGTTTAAACTCCACTCGCCATGTTTGGAGGTTGAAGAAGGATGAGTACAACCCCAAGAACACCATCCCAACCGTGAAGCACGGAGGTGGAAAGACCATTCTTTGGGGATGCTTTTCTGCAAAGGGGACAGGACGACTGCACCGTATTGAGGGGAGGATGGATGGGGCCATGTATCACGAGATCTTGGCCAACCTCCTTCCCTCAACAAGAGCATTGAAGATGGGGTGTGGCTGGGTCTTCCAGCATGACAACGACCTGAAACACACAGCCAGGGCAACTAAGGAGTCGCTCCGTAAGAAGCATCTCAAGGTCCTGGAGTGGTCAAGCCAGTCTCCAGACCTGAACCCAATAGAAAATCTTTGGAGGGAGCTGAAAGTCTGTGTTGCCCAGCAACAGCCCCGAAACCTGAAGGATCTGGAGAAGATCTGTATGGAGGGGTGGGCCAAAGTCCCTGCTGCAGTCTGTGCAAACCTGGTTAAGAACTACAGGAAACGTCTGATCTCTGTAATTGCAAACAAAGGTTTCTGTACCAAATATTAAGTTCTGTTTTTCTGATGTATCAAATACTTATTTCATGCAATAAAATGCAAATTAATTATTTAAAAATCATACAATGTGATTTTCAGGATTTTTGTTTAAGATTCCGTCTTTCACAGTTGAAGTGTACCTATGATAAAAATTACAGACCTCAACGTGCTTTGTAAGTGGGAAAACCTGCAAAATCGGCAGTGTATCAAATACTTGTTCTCCCCACTGTATGTCTGCATGTATGTATATATCTATATATATATTGTTGCGGAATCGCGCCCGCCGGCGTGCGGACGGCCACGTAACTCGAATCGTGGCACGTCGCCCACCGGACGGACAATCCAGTCGTGACCCTCTCGGACTAACGCCGGGAACCAGTCACGGGTGGACCTTTCGGTCTCACCACGATCGTGCCAATCGGCCCCCGCGTGGGATAGGGTTGCTCGCCAAATTCGACCTACCTAAGTACCCACACGGAGGGTAGACCGGGCGATCGCACCTCGCCGCAGGTCGACTTCGGACACGGGCCACTTAAGCGACCCGTTCCGTACTATCGGGATAACCGAGCGGTGTTATTCGTCGGCCTCGACGGTTCGATTAATTATCGGGCATTCTAGCCCACGACCAACCCTTTACGTGAAGCAAGATGGAGATTCAATGAAAGAAAAGACGAAGCGAAGCGGGAAAACAGTTCAACATAACTCACATTTATTTCGCGATGAACGGGAAGCACACATATACAATTACACCAAAAGCACATGTAAAAGGGAAACACAATATTACACAAAAAGCAAATATAAAAGAGAAACACAATGCAGAGCTATCCGACTACCGAGCACACGGCAACACTTATACAATTTTACTTCACAGACGGCGCCGACAACACATGTACCCAAAACAAAAGAAAAAGAACCACCCTCAAGGATGAGGCGGGCCTGGGGCCGAGACCGGGTCGGGCCAACCCGTCTGATGATGAGACGTGAAGTGGCGGTGGTGCCTCAACTCCGCGGGCCTCGCGGACAGTGTCTGGTAGGGGGTGGGAAAGGGGCCCCCTTTGTCGCACTATCTCAGCGCGGGGGGGAAACAGGAGGGGGTTGCTGATGCTCGGGGGAAGGAGGATATCACCCTGTCTCGGGTCCCGTGGCGAGCGTCTCTTCCTTGACCTCGGTCGCGTTGCTGGCCTCTCCCTCTGCAGCTCCCGGCACCGACGCGAGCACTCCCTCGTCCGCCTTCGCCGCCGTCACCTCTCCACAGCTCCGTGTACTCGCCCTCTCCGTCTCCTCTCTTGGCTTGTCCCAACTCTTCACTCTTGACTTCTCCCACTTCTTTCCAGCTCCACCGACGACTCTCTTGAACTCCGCACAACTCCTTTACTGACGAACGCAGCCGTTTATACAAGCCCCGTGGCTTCGCTCTTTCACCCTTGACCCTTTGCCTCCGACCCTTCACCTCTAACTGGCTCCCCATTGGACCGAGGAAAAGTGGGCGTGAATGCTTTTTGATCCATGAATTTGCATATAGCGACCGCCCTCCAACGTCCTGGAGGCGGGGCCAAATCGCCCACGCCCTCCGATTGGACGGAACAAAAGTGGGCGTGAGTCGTTTTTGATCCGTTTTCCTCGGAAAGTCTGCGATGTTTCTGAACACGCTGTTCGGTGCGCGCCCTGCACGAGTCCAGTATCGGTGCCCACAAGTGGCGTGGGAATGACGGTGATGCGATGGTGGCGAGTTGTGACGGTAAAGGTCGTGGCGGTTGTGGTGAAGCGGCGTTGTGGTTGGTGGTTGTTGTTGTGAAGCGGCGTTGTGGTTGGTGGTTGTTGTTGTGAAGCGGCGTTGTGGTTGGTGGTTGTTGTTGTGAAGCGGCGTTGTGGTTGGTGGTTGTTGTTGTGATGGCTGTTGAGACGTGGTTGGTGGTGGTAGTAATGGCGGCTGGTCCAAAATAAAGATAGTAAAAGAAAAACGGCTATCCTGAAGAGTCACAGCCCGACTGAATGACATTTATTCCCTCGAAACAAGGGGTTTGGGCCTAACTACACATATACTTACCGAGATATCTCACCTAAGGGACCTGAATGGTGGTTTGTGAATTTCGTCAACCACAACACTACCCCCTCCCCTTTTTACAGACTCGTCCCGAGTCGTCAAATTTTCATGTGCCATCATGTGTAGTTTTCCCCTAGTACATTTTACCTACGGATCCCTGAGTGCGACATTCATGGTATTCGTGTCCCCAAAATAAATAACCTGAGGGCTGCGTAACTACCAAAACAAACTCACTCACACGGACGACTTAAATAAAATTGCCGGCGCTAAGACAAACATGCCGGGGGCGCACTCATATTTACAGTACATCTTAACCTTAACTTACAAATTTTACACTAAACCATGGCCCAGGATCACTGAACTCTGCAAAAAGAAAGCAGTTAGCAGGGAGCCAGGCTGCTCACATGCAGTCTCTGGCTCAAAACAATGCAGGTGACAGGGAACGTGGCCGGCTGCTCACACGCAGTCCAAGGCCTTCCTTTTTGAACTGAACGCAGTGAACCACAACGGTGCATGGGCTGCACAAATGCAGTCTCCGTGCCAGCTCAAGTGGCACACGCAATGAACACAACGAATGGATGGATGAATGTTTTGAACTGAACGCAAACACGGTGCACGGGCCGCCACTGCAGGCCCGTGTTGTAGCTGCCAACAGGGCAGTTCTCGCAGCTTGCAAACTGTTGCCTTGCGGATCCTGGCGCACATGGAAATGAACAGGGGGGGGGCAAAGCAAAAATTGAACGGGGCTGGTGAACGTGGGCAGTGGGCATGGCATGGCAAAGGCAGCAGGCAAACACAGCCTGCAGAACCAGGCCGTTGCAGGCAAACACAGCCGGCAGACGAACTGGCCGGCACAGGCCTTGAAGTACCACAGCTGCAGATGATCCGGCCGGCACAGGCCTTGCAGCAACACAACAGCAGATGAAGTGGCCGGCACAGGCCTTGAAGCAAAACAACAGCTGCCGATGAAGTGGGCCGGCCTTTGCCTTGCAGCAACGCAGCCAGCAGATGAAGCTGGCCAGCCTTTGCCGTTCAGTGGAGGTTGGTGGAGGGAGTGCGGTGGTGCTGGCCACTCGGAAGGCGGGCTCGGACCTACCTACCTGTCTCCCTCCCACCTATCGCCTTTGCCTGTCACTGTACATACCCACTCCCTTAATTTGTCAAACCCCAATTTAGCCCCAACTTATTATTTATTTTTTTATTTATTTTTACTTCCCCACTATAAATCGTCCCCTAACCCCCTTTATCGTCTTTGTTCGGCTAACCTATCTTGTCACCTAGCCTACTCCCAACCCCTACGTTCCCTTCCCGGAGGGGAATAAGGGAGAGCTAACGTCCTGTGTCGAGGCCCAACTCAAGCCTCAGAATGGCCTCCCCAGAGTTCGGCGATCTATAACCAAAGTGGGTCCAGCGGCCCACAACGAGAGCGAGGGGATGGATGGTGCGGAGGGGTACATCTCCTAATCTACCCTAACCATTTAACTGTTAAACTACCCCGGGGCTTCAACAAGCGCCTCTCGCTTAAACTATTGGTTCTAACAACCCAGATTCCCGTCGCCTGTGTTGGTGTCCTCACAATTTCGGGCCTCGCCCCCCAATTTTCTCTCCGTGCCCTCACACGGTCTCCTGGTTGGGACACGTGGCCCCCTTTGGCAGGCACGACCCTCTGCCGAATCTCTGGCTATGGCACCCCCGGGCACTACACTGCCTCCGAGCCTACCAGCTCCCTAAACACCGGGGAGTGCCCCCCATGGCACCTCCCCTGAAACGCACACGTGGCAGGCTGGCTTCCCAGGCCCCTTACCGAGGGTCACCCGTGCCCACAACACTGCCCACGCGGCTAATGGCGCCCCGGGCCCCCGCACCAAGCAGGCGCACCCGTGCCCACTACGCTATCCCGGCCCCCCATGGGCCCTTGGCCTACCACGGCCGACTAGCCTGGTGCCCGGGGTACCCACTCAGCGATACTCACTTTTCGCAGCCACGCTCCCAGCCCGTCAACAGGGCTCCTGCACCCCTCCAAACGGGTTTCGAGCCTACATTCACACCAACAACAAAACGACCTCCATTTTTCAATTTGACTAACCCAGCTAACTAACTCTACACTGACCCCGGGGTCCCTTGGGCGGGAGTCACTCCTCCCCCCAATCACTCATCGCACCATGCATTCCCCATTCGCTCCACTCACACAGACCCGCTGGCCTCACTCACTCAACAAATACTCACCTCACAACTCACCAACTCTTCAACACACTCACGCTGAACTCTGCCACCCTTCTAACTACCTCCCCTAACTAACTCGTGCTCCCACGTCGTCCCTTACACTATAGCACGTTCCTTTTAACACTACGTAGCTAAGCTACGTCCCCGCTACACATCCACAAGTCTGTCACTGTCTCCAAATAATCCCATAAATCAATTTCCCAACCTAAATCTGGCTACAATCCCTCTAACTAATCCATTCCACGGACTCCATGAGGACTTACCCCTGCCCCATGAAGTCGGTCTAGCTAAGCTAACCCTTCCCCCTAACTAGATTCCATCCTGTGCCCCGGTAAGGGGGTCTTCCACCCCTTGCCCAGGAATCCTGTGCACCCGAAAGTGAGGCTTACTGTTTTATTTTTTTTTTTTTCATGCGCATCACCAGCGCGGCAACTCACAGCTCGCGCACTTTACACCTGCCCGTGACGTCATGCAGCTGCACGTGTACCTCGTCCCTCCTTGGACGGTACCATCCGGCAGGGATACCCCTCCTGCCGGATTCCAACCCCACGTGCAGCCATGACGTCACCGTGCGCATAAAAAAAAAACACAAGCCCCACGTCTCGAGGGGTTCCCCACGCGAACACATGTGCTTTGCCCGTTGGAGCTTAACACACACACGATCGCGTGGAGAACCCGTCCGGTCCAAATCCGTTTACCTGCCTAAACTTTGTCCGTCCGCGGGATCGGCAAATCCACCGCGTGCGTTTCCGGACCGGGACTTCACTCTCGCAAGCGAGCACGTGGGGGCCTCGTGTGTTGCACAGCACGGACCTCGTGCTCACTGCTGGGTGAACCCGGCACGGTCCCCGAAACAACTACAGCCGCTACTCGGCTTTCTTTCCTCACATGTCGCCGTCGTCGCCATTCCACACACACACTCCCGCGTGTTCCGACGCTAACACACCTCACCATTAAACTCACACCAGGAGACGCGGCTGCGTGCTCCCGCATGCCAACCGACATCTCCCTCACATACCGCTCTCTCACACACACGGTCTCCCTTGCATAAACCATACCACTCACACGTGGTGCTCCATTCACTCGCGGCCTTCCACTCACTCGTGCCTCACTCATACACCGTGCCTCACTCACACACGCGGGGGCACTCAACCGCGGTGCTTCATCCACACACCGTCCCTCACTCACACACGCGGGGGCACTCAACCGCGGTGCCTCATCCACACTGGCCGTTTCATCCACACACACGGCCTCACTCACACACGGTGCCTCACCCACACACGGCGTGCTGGGAAGCACGTACTCTGGCACCATCGCCACCACACCACTCACACACGGGGTCGCTTCCACACACGGGGACGCACTCACGCCTTGCACCACACACACAGGGACAACCACACTGGGGATTCGTGTCCCCACAAGGGTCTCCGGGGCCTCTATACCCCCCAAGCAATCCGTGCACCTGTCCACAGCACTCCTCCCCTCAACCTCGCAAAGCACGACCGAACCCACCTGGTCGTGACTCGCCTCAAGGGGGAATACTCCCTCCCCTCGTTCCTGGAGGAGGTCATCCCGCTGCTCGCACTGGGTCCCTGCACGCTCCGCGAGCTCACCCCCATGATCCTCCACTACCTCCGTGTTTGTGTGTGCGTCACTTACCCCGTCTTCATCGTGCAGTCTTCCCTCTATCGTTTCCATCTCCCATGTCTCTGCCAACTCAGTCACCTCTTCACCCTTTACCTCCCTTGTCTCTACTATTTTTATTTCCTTTGTCGTCACCTCGTGTCTCGTCTCGCACGTTTTGGTCTCCCCATTTAATTTTTCCCTTTCGGTCATCGGCACGACCCTCGCCCAACACGCCGTATTATTTTTTCACCCGCCTCCACCGCGGGCCTGTCAGCCGTTGCACCCCCTCCCAGCTCGTTCGTTCCTACACGTGGAGTCGCCATTTTGAGTTCCCTGCTAACGGCCTTCATGCCCGCCTGCAGGCATCGGCCCATGTTCTGCGTCTCACCCCGCAGCTTTTTCGTTTCTTCCTTCATTTGCTTGTTCATTTGCTGTGTATTCGCATCCATCTTTTCGTTCATTCCTTTTATTTCGTTTTTCATTTCATTTGTATTTGTATCCATCTTTTGTGCATTCGCATCCATCTTTTCGTTCATGCCTTTCATTTTGTTTATAAATTCATTTGCGTTTGTATCCATCTTTTGTGCATTCGCATCCATCTTTTGTGTATTCGCATCCATCCTTGCTGTCATTTCCGCATTCATTTGTGCCAGCATGGTGAATAGCTGGGCCATGTGGGTGCGCTTGGGTGAGCCGTTTCGGCAGGAGTTGGGGAAGGGTTTTGGTGGAGAGGGGGAGGGGAGGTGTCATACACCGCGGCCGCTGCCGCACCCATTTCGGGCTCTGGGTTCAGTTGGGCGAGTTCGTTTTCCTGTACAACCAACATTTCCTGCACGGGGATGTCATCCTGAGCCATGGATTCTACACATTCTACATCCATTTCTAATACCCCCGGCTCCCGCTCGCCTTGAGACGCCATCTTGCTTCTCTTAAAGGGTTAATTTAGCTCGCTCGTAATTTGGAGGGAATCGGGGGTCGCTCCTCTCACCCCTGGACCGATTCCCGTGAATTTAATTGGAGACAGGAGAGCCCGTTTTCCCGTTCTCCGATACCAGTGCCGCGAGGAGGGCGATGGGTTTATATCCCACTCCTGACACCAGTGTTGCGGATTCGCGCCCGCCGGGGTGCGGACGGCCACGTAACTCGAATCGCGGCACGTCGCCCACCGGACGGACAATCCAGTCGTGACCCTCTCGGACTAACGCCGGGAACCAGTCACGGGTGGACCTTTCGGTCTCACCACGATCGTGCCAATCGGCCCCCGCGTGGGATAGGGTTGCTCGCCAAATTCGACCTACCTAAGTACCCACACGGAGGGTAGACCGGGCGATCGCACCTCGCCGCAGGTCGACTTCGGACACGGGCCACTTTAAGCGACCCGTTCCGTACTATCGGGATAACCGAGCGGTGTTATTCGTCGGCCTCAACGGTTCGATTAATTATCGGGCGTTCTAGCCCATGACCAACCCTTTACGTGAAGCAAGATGGAGATTCAATGAAAGAAAAGACGAAGCGAAGCGGGAAAACAGTTCAACATAACTCACATTTATTTCGCGATGAACGGGAAGCACACATATACAATTACACCAAAAGCACATGTAAAAGGGAAACACAATATTACACAAAAAGCAAATATAAAAGAGAAACACAATGCAGAGCTATCCGACTACCGAGCACACGGCAACACTTATACAATTTTACTTCACAGACGGCGCCGACAACACATGTACCCAAAACAAAAGAAAAAGAACCACCCTCAAGGATGAGGCGGGCCTGGGGCCGAGACCGGGTCGGGCCTGGGGCCGAGACCGGGTCGGGCCTACCCGTCTGATGATGAGACGTGAAGTGGCGGTGGTGCCTCAACTCCGCGGGCCTCGCGGACAGTGTCTGGTAGGGGGTGGGAAAGGGGCCCCCTTTGTCGCACTATCTCAGCGCGGGGGGAAACAGGAGGGGGTTGCTGATGCTCGGGGGAAGGAGGATATCACCCTGTCTCGGGTCCCGCGGCGAGCGTCTCTTCCTCGACCTCGGTCGCGTTGCTGGCCTCTCCCTCTGCAGCTCCCGGCACCGACGCGAGCACCCCCTCGTCCGCCTTCGCCGCCGTCACCTCTCCACAGCTCCGTCTACTCGCCCTCTCCGTCTCCTCTCTTGGCTCGTCCCAACTCTTCACTCTTGACTTCTCCCACTTCTTTCCAGCTCCACCGACGACTCTCTTGAACTCCGCACAACTCCTTTACTGACGAACGCAGCCGTTTATATAAGCCCCATGGCTTCGCTCTTTTACTCTTGACCCTTTTCCTCCGACCCTTCACCTCTAACTGGCTCCCCATTGGACCGAGGAAAAGTGGGCGTGAATGCTTTTTGATCCATGAATTTGCATATAGCGACCGCCCTCCAACGCCCTGGAGGCGGGGCCAAATCGCCCACGCCCTCCGATTGGACGGAACAAAAGTGGGCGTGAGTCGTTTTTGATCCGTTTTCCTCGGAAAGTCTGTGATGTTTCTGAACACGCTGTTCGGTGCGCGCCCTGCACGAGTCCAGTATCGGTGCCCACAAGTGGCGTGGGAATGACGGTGATGCGATGGTGGCGAGTTGTGACGGTAAAGGTCGTGGCGGTTGTGGTGAAGCGGCGTTGTGGTTGGTGGTTGTTGTTGTGAAGCGGAGTTGTGGTTGGTGGTTGTTGTTGTGAAGCGGCGTTGTGGTTGGTGGTTGTTGTTGTGAAGCGGCGTTGTGGTTGGTGGTTGTTGTTGTGAAGCGGCGTTGTGGTTGGTGGTTGTTGTGATGGCTGTTGAGACGTGGTTGGTGGTGGTAGTAATGGCGGCTGGTCCAAAATAAAGATAGTAAAAGAAAAACGGCTATCCTGAAGAGTCGCAGCCCGAGTGAATGACATTTATTCCCTCGAAACAAGGGGTTTGGGCCTAACTACACATATACTTTCCGAGATATCTCACCTCAGGGACCTGAATGGTGGTTTGTGAATTTCGTCAACCACAACAATATATATATATATATATATATATATATATATATATATATATATATATATATATATATATATATATATATATATATATATGACATATACAGCTTTGGAAAAAAATAAGAGACCACTGCAAAAAAAATTTAAATCAGCATCTCTGCATGTATGACATTCCATTCCAGTGTCTTTTGAATTCCAACACAGGTACACCTCATTCTACTTCGTGAGGTACTGACGTGAGGTACATTCGTGACGTGAGGTACTTTATATTTACATATATATATATATATATATATATATATATATATATATATATATATATATATATATATATATATATATATATATCCATCCATTGGAACCATACTCTGCACAAAGTGTCGGCGCTGCCAAAGCAGTTTCCTTGGCTAGTGGGCACAATTCTGGACGGGAAGCCACTCCGACGCAGGATACTCGAATGACTCGATCATCCCAGCAAGCTGGTACTCATTTTGCCGACCTCGGAAGGATGGCAGGATGAGTCAAACCTGGTGAAGTAATTCAGTGGGTAACGAGGCTTGAACTCAGGACCCTTGGATCCCAAGCCCCCACCCTAACCACTCAGCCAACAATGTGTGTGTGTGTGTGTGTGTGTGTGTGTGTGTGTGTGTGTGTGTGTGTGTGTGTGTGTGTGTGTGTGTGTGTGTGTGTGTGTGTGTGTGTGTGTGTGTGTGTGTGTGTGTGTGTGTGTGTGTGTGTGTGTGTGTGTGTGTAAGCTATGCCCTCAAAGTAAATAAATGGCATTGAAGGAAAATAGCACAGAAGGAATCCACCACAAAATGATTTCATCTCTAACCTCGTCTTCCATAGTTACTGGAGATGAGCTGAGATGATCAATATCAGTCTGAGCAATTCTTCCAAACAAAAACGGATTGTGGAACAGTTCTGCACTCAAAACCCATTGTAGTTTCAAAGACAGGAAGGTATTTACCAAGGTTTTGATTTTTCCGCTTAAAACCGCACCATGTGGTGGTGGACCGATGGTGGTGATGGGCATGTGTCTCAGTTTGATGGTGTTTCTCAGATCGCTTAAACACACGAAGGGAATCTCCTTGGGGCTTTATAACATCTTGTTCACGTGGACTAAACTAATGGCGCTCTTTTAGAACCAACGGAGCTTCTTTTGGAGTTGCTGTGCGTGCAGGTCGTACACACACACACACACACGTGGCCGCTCAGATCAAAACGGCCGCGAGTCACGACCCTTTGTTTCCCGCTCGTTGAAAGGGACGGGCCGCGGAGAGCGAACACGGGGTCAGGAAGGGCAGCGACCTCTAACCCCGCGGTGCGGTGCTGGTCGAGGCCTGCCACGAGAAGTGCTCATTAGGAACGACAAGATCAACCGAGGGGGAGCAGCGGTTCGAGTTTGGAGCTTCCCCACCCAAGGGATTCAACTGCACACGAAAGGAGGTGATCATGCAAATCCCGCTCTGAGAGGTCAGGAGGTCACCGACAAACCAGGAATGGAAACCAAGGAGTGGAAGAGTGAGGGGGGTTGATCACGCATCTGTGGTTGAGCTCGTCTTGGGGTCTGTCAGGTTTCACCTGCGATCCTGTCAGAGTGTCACGCACGAGCACGCACGGTACGTAAATGTGATTATTAACGCATTTGCTTGTTCTACCATCGTTCCATGGAGTAAGGAGAGGTTCAGAAGGGACCAAAAATGGACTGCGCGGATGATAAGCCTCCAGGAGTCCAGCACGTGATTTCAGGAATTAAACCTCGAGGAAATGGATCGCAGGGATGAAGCCCCAAGGTCTCCAGTACTCGGACAGAGGGGACAGGGCGTCCAGGGAACGGGACGGCGGCGACCCAGCCTCCGGAGTCCAGAACCACGGGAGCGGGGACCCCCGGGACACAGGAGCATGTGGACGAAACATCCCGGACATGGAAACGCGGGGACGAAGCGGGAGTTTTCTCATGGGACCTCTTGGCAGCTCGAAGACACCTTTCTGAGGGCCCAGATGGACCAGAATGGGAAGCTGTGGATTCCTTGCCTTCGCTGATGAATCGCACAATCACCCGATTGGCCGTAGAAAGCGGAATGCCAAGGTTCTGAGCTATCTGATGTTGGCGAACTCCACCTTCCAATTTGCCAACAATTCGTCCTCTTTGAAAATCGCAAAGGTCGTGTTCTCCCTGGGTTCAACACATAGTTGTTGTACAAGACCCACGAACTTGTTTCTGCAAATAAATCGTTGAATATTAGTTCAAATCGCTGAGTAGAACTTGCTTTTTTCATACGAAATGAATAAATTTTAGGTGTCTATTTACTTCTGCCATGTCTCTACGTATATAACGAAATGACAAGCATTGCTTTGTCTGTTCCTGGTGTCCGATTCCGCCAACACAAAAAGTAAAAATCCCTCGAACAAGTGAATGTGACTATATCAGCGAAACAATTTACAACTGGACCTGTCAAATACCCATTGAACACCCAATTTTTGTAGCAAATTTGCTAGACTGGTTAATATGTGGTTAATAAGCTATAATTCGCAACAACAATCAAACACTTACATGTCACGGTGCACGATCTGATTATGATAGTGATTTTATTACTTGGGGAAAAACAATTTTCGCCAACAATGTTGGTCTGTCATGTTTGTCTGGCTGTCTGTAAGTCACACGATTTTTGGCCACAGTTTTCAAGCAATCGTTCTGAAAATTTTTGTGTATATAGGTGACCACCGACCAACCAAGCACAGCAACGCTTAATTTTGGTGAAGATCTGAATCCGGATCCGGATACGAGAATTTTTTAACTGATTCTTCACCATTGAGAGATGGGGCCAAAAACGATATTGCATGATATCTCAAAATGTTATGGATGGATACTGACAAATACTTGGTGGACAGGTTGGGAGTGTGACAAGGAACAATTGATTCGATTTTGATGAAGATTCGAATGTGTATCCTGAAACGAGAATTTTGTAGTGATTCTTCACCATTGAGAGATCTGGCCAAACATGATGTATAGCATATCTCAAAAAAGTTGTGGATGAGTTGGTGAGGTGACAAGAACAAGACGATTCGATTTCGGTTCAGATCCAGCCCATCAGTGGGATACAAAACATAAACTGCTCAACCTGGCGGAGGTGCGTGCTCTTCCGCGTGCTGTTCCATTTAGTGAAGTGTCACTCTATGAGTAATTTTTCATTTCTTGGTTTTATTCAAATTTTTGTTTTATTTTATTCAAAATATACGTTTAAGCCCTAACACTCAATGGTGAAGAATCACTTAAAAATTCTCTGATCCAGATTCAAACCTTTACCAAAATCCAATAATTTCACTCCGGAAAAAGAAATATTACCTTAACATTACCTTCACAAAAACAACTACACCGGGAAGAAAAGGATCACTCCGGAGAAAGAAATATTACCGCAACATTTCCTTCACATCAACATCACCATCAATCATAACAACAACAACATGATCGCTTGCTTCAGGGAAAGCAGTTGTTTGAGGCCTGAGGCCCATACATGATATGGCCATCTTAAGGCTGTGACCGCTCTCAGCTGCAACCTTTCAATATACAGTATATTTGATAATCCTTGTTTTACAATGAATGGAAAACTGAAATGGAAAGCATAACGATTGTTAATACTTGATAACTCTTCTGGAGATGGCTTAGGCTGACATGGCTTGGCTTAATCCTGGATGAGCCATTGGGTAGTGGAGGCCCCGGGTCACATGCCCCGGTTGCCCTTGGATAAATCCGGCCCCGGATGGGGCTTTTACTTGTGGTACCTTTTGGGCACAAACAGGTTACGGAAGCATACATGGAAAGTTGAATGCGACAAAAAACGAGTTGATAGGAAGTGAAAGCGGGCTTTGTTTTTTCAACGCAGCCTGGTGGAGTACTGCTCTCCCCTCTGAGCTGGTGCTCCTGCCTCTCATATTTCTCGGCTTCAATCTGTGGAAACCAAGGCACTTAGGATCATTGGTATCTCCCACGATGAGCCTGAGTCTTTGGGCCTCTCACTCTCTCACCACAGGCAGGTCGGTGGTCTTTCTGTCTTCCACCATATCCTCTCCGGTCTCGCCCCCCCACCCCACCCCTCTCCCCTGCTCTGTCTGTGATACTCCACTGGTCAAAAGTTTTGCAAACCCACATTTTTCAGTTTTTACTGAAATTTAAGCAGTTCAAGTCCAGTGAATAACCTGAAATAGTACAAAGCTAAGTGGTAAACTGCCAGAAGTTAAAAAATAAAGTTTAGGTTACCAAAAACTGAAAAATAATGTAAATTTCAGAGTTGTTAAAACAGGCCCTTTTCAGGGAACAAGTATTGGGTTCGCAACTGCAGCTGTTCTGCAGCAATGGAAGTAAATTAAGCCTTGAAAGTTGATGCAAACAATTCCTACAGGTGTCCCAACTTTTGTTGATTAGTTACAAACCCTCTGTATGTATAAAAGCAGTGTTGGAACAGACTGTGTTGCTTCACCCTCTGAAGTATTATTTGGACAATATTGCACTGCAGGAAGTAGTATATTGCTATCATAATGGTGAAAAAAAGAAAATTAACAAAGGAAGACAGACTAACCATTATAACCCTTAAAAGTGAAGGTCATTCCTTTGGAGAAATTGCAAAGTAAGCCAAGGTGTCAGTGAGTACAGTTTCCTCCACCATCAAAAGGCACTTGGAAACTGGAGGAAACTCACAGGAAGAGGTCTGCCATACCCAAAGCCACAACACAATCAGAAGACAAGTTTCTGAGAGTGAACAGCTTGCGTGATAGGGCGGCTCACAGGACAGCAGCTTCAAGCACAGCTTAACACTGGTCGAAGTAAGGAAGTCTCAGTTTCAACTGTGAAGAGAAGACTTCGAGCTGCAGGTTTGACAGGTTGAGTGGCAGGAAGAAAGCCATTGCTAAGATGGCAAAATAAGAAAAAGAGGCTTGTCTGGGCCATGAAGCACCACCAGTGGACTACTGAAAACTGGAAGAAGGTCTTATGGACTGTTGAATCAAAATTTGAAATCTTCGGTTCATCACGCAGGGTTTTTGTACGCCGTCGAGTAGGCGAAAGGATGGTTCCTCAGTGTGTGACACAAACTGTCAAACATGGAGGAGTAAGCGTGATGATCTGGGGCTCTTTTGCTAGATCCAGTCAGCGACTTGCACATCGGAGTAACTGGCACCCTGAACCAAAAGGGCTACCACAGCATTTTGCAGCGCCATGCAATACCCTCTGGTCTACGCCTAGTTGGTCAGGGGTTCATCCTATAGCAAGATAACGACCCAAAACATACCTCCAGGCTATGTCAGAACTTCCTTTGAAGAAAAGAACAAGACGGAAAGCTTCAAATCATGGAATGGCCAGTACAGCCTCCAGACTTAAACCCCATCGAGCTGGTTTTGGAATGAACTGGATAGAAGGATGAAAGCAAAGCAACCTCCAAGTGCAACGCTTTTGTGGGAACTTCTGCAACAGTGTTGGGATTAACTTTTCGAACAATATTTGATTTCCATTGTAGAAAGAATGCTACGAGTTTGTTTGACTGTTATATCTGCAAAAGGTGGCTACTTTGATTAGGCAAAAATTTAGATTAAATTTTGTTCAACAAAACGATTCCATGATTTATTTTTTATCTGCAATTGTTTATTTGTTCTGTGCTTTAATTTCAGAGTACATTGAAACATAAAACTGCTTAAATTTCAGTAAAAACTGGAAAAAATTGTGGTGTTATAAAACTCTTGACCGGAAGAGTTTGTCCCCCTCATATTTCTGCAGGGCGCTCAAGGTCCCCCAGCAGCCCCTTCTGCTAAAACTACCAAAATCATGAATCACTGCTCGCCTTCACTATTTCATTCCTCTTTTTTCCCGCCTTTGGAATAAACTCCCACACTCTCTTCAATCCCATTCTTCCCTCCAGGCCTCCAAAACAGCTGTTCACCACCACCTCTTATCATCCCCCATCCTATCCTCGATCTTTTCTACCCCCGTTAATCCACCCCAAACCCACCTCCTTCAAATTCCCTACTTTCCTTCCTGAAAGTCCCTGTCATGTCCATCTTGTACACCCCGTGTTCCCCACCTCATCTCTATCCCTTCCAGAGATCTCCTCATGTCTCTGTTCCCCACTATTTTGTCCTTCCTTCCCCCGATCCTCTTGTCTCATGCCCCCCTTTCTGTGCGTTGTGTGTTGGCTGTTATACGAGCCTCAACATTGTATACAAAAAATAAAAAACTTTGCGTAAACCATGCGGCCGTAAACAATGCAGCACACAAATGGTTAACCAAAATGCTAAAAACGTTATTTGAGAGGTTGACTAATCAGGACTGATAAGGAGGTTTGAAGTTCGACATACAAACATACAAACATACATAACATTTCTCAAACAAGAATATTTCTCGAAGTTTTATTTACTTTTTAGTTTCCAGTTGTTGTCTGTGATGCGTGACGTCACATTTACTGCAGATGTCATCCCCACAATAAAGAGCAGTGTTGCCTGGTTTGTGGAGACCAAGTGATGATAAATGGTGATAAAGTGATATGATGATCTTGATAAATCTTGACAATAAAACTTTGAGAAATGTTCGTTCATTCACAAGCATCAAACCACACCATTGTATCCCATTTCATTCATTTTTTTTATTTATTACGGTTTGACTTTGGAACGGTAATTTGTGGACACCATGATGGGGCTTCGATTTGTGGTATATTTTGGGCGCGAAGAGGTCACGGAAGTGTGGCCATGATGGGGCTTTGACTTGTGGTATATTTTGGGCACGAAGAGGTCACGGAAGTGTGGCCATGATGGGGCTTTGATTTGTGGTATATTTTGGGCACGAAGAGGTCACGGAAGTGAGGCCATGATGGGGCTTTGACTTGTGGTATATCTTGGGCATGAAAAGGTCACGGAAGTGTGGCCATGATGGGGCTTTGATTTGTGGTATATTTTGGGCACGAAGAGGTCACGGAAGTGAGGCCATGATGGGGCTTTGACTTGTGGTATATCTTGGGCATGAAAAGGTCACGGAAGTGTGGCCATGATGGGGCTTTGATTTGTGGTATATTTTGGGCATGTAGATGTCACGGAAGTGTGGCCATGATGGGGCTTTGACTTGTGGTATATTTTGGGCACGAAGAGGTCACGGAAGTGTGGCCATGATGGGGCTTTGATTTGTGGTATATTTTGGGCACGAAGAGGTCACGGAAGTGAGGCCATGATGGGGCTTTGACTTGTGGTATATCTTGGGCATGAAAAGGTCACGGAAGTGTGGCCATGATGGGGCTTTGATTTGTGGTATATTTTGGGCACGAAGAGGTCACGGAAGTGAGGCCATGATGGGGCTTTGACTTGTGGTATATCTTGGGCATGAAAAGGTCACGGAAGTGTGGCCATGATGGGGCTTTGATTTGTGGTATATTTTGGGCACGAAGAGGTCACGGAAGTGTGGCCATGATGGGGCTTTGATTTGTGGTATATTTTGGGCATGAAGATGTCACGGAAGTGTGGCCATGATGGGGCTTTGACTTGTGGTATATTTTGGGCATGAAGATGTCACGGAAGTGTGGCCATGATGGGGCTTTGACTTGTGGTATATTTTGGGCATGAAGATGTCACGGAAGTGTGGCCATGATGGGGCTTTGACTTGTGGTATATTTTGGGCACGAAGAGGTCACGGAAGTGTGGCCATGAAGGGGCTTTGACTTGTGGTATGTCTTGAGCGTGAAAAGGTCACGGAAGTGTGGCCATGATGGGGCTTTGATTTGTGGTATATTTTGGGCATGAAGATGTCACGGAAGTGTGGCCATGATGGGGCTTTGACTTGTGGTATATTTTGGGCATGAAGATGTCATGGAAGTGTGGCCATGATGGGGCTTTGACTTGTGGTATATTTTGGGCACGAAGAGGTCACGGAAGTGTGGCCATGAAGGGGCTTTGACTTGTGGTATGTCTTGAGCGTGAAAAGGTCACGGAAGTGTGGCCATGATGGGGCTTTGACTTGTGGTACATTTTGGGCACGAAGAGGTCACGGAAGTGTGGCCATGAAGGGGCTTTGACTTGTGGTATGTCTTGAGCGTGAAAAGGTCACGGAAGTGTGGCCATGATGGGGCTTTGACTTGTGGTATATTTTGGGCACGAAGAGGTCACGGAAGTGTGGCCATGATGGGGCTTTGATTTGTGGTATATTTTGGGCACGAAGAGGTCACGGAAGTGTGGCCATGATGTGGCTTTGACTTGTGGTATATTTTGGGCACGAAGAGGTCACGGAAGTGTGGCCATGATGTGGCTTTGACTTGTGGTATGTCTTGAGCGTGAAAAGGTCACGGAAGTGTGGCCATGATGGGGCTTTGACTTGTGGTATATTTTGGGCGTGAAGAGGTCATGGAAGTGTGGCCATGATGGGGCTTTGACTTGTGGTATATTTTGGGCACGAAGAGGTCACGGAAGTGTGGCCATGAAGGGGCTTTGACTTGTGGTACGTCTTGAGCGTGAAAAGGTCACGGAAGTGTGGCCATGATGGGGCTTTGACTTGTGGTATATTTTGGGCACGAAGAGGTCACGGAAGTGTGGCCATGATGGGGCTTTGACTCATGATATGTCTTGGGCGTGAAAAGGTCACGGAAGTGTGGCCATGATGGGGCTTTGACTTGTGGTATGTTTTGGGCATGAAGAGGTCATGGAAGTGAAGCCTGGGTGGTGCTTTGACTCGTGGTATGTGCTGCACCCGCTGTGGTGCTCATTACGTTGTATGATCCTGCATTGAGGGATACCTTCATTATCTTAAACATCTCAACCCTCGCTACCACCTCAACCACTGCTTTCCCTCACTACCCTCACCACTGCCTACCCTCACTAATACCTGCCTTTGCTAATACATGCCCTCATCACTGCTTGCCCTTGCTACCCCCACACCACTGCATGCACTCACTTCCCCTCATAAGGTTTTCAAAAGTTGAACAAACGGAGAGGGGCGCAGAAGACGACCCTTGCCTGGGACTTCATTTCATCTTTGGCCGGCCCTGGTAACACCCACCAACGTAAATCGGGTGTTATTCCGGTGGCAGCGGTGATTTCGGATATGGCAAGAGGACAGTCATTTCACATTCTCAAGAACTATAACAGCAACTCGACCTGTAAGTAGTTTATGTCATATTCTGGACGTTTTAGTGGACGTGAGAGCAAAGTATTACTGAAATGACTGATGAAGAACAGCGAGCTGCGGCTGCAGGACAAGCCAGGAGAGCAGACACGTTACAACATGGAGTGCCATTTCGTTTTGAGCTTCCTCCGTCCTTTACAGGACATGGCACAGAGTCGATCAATTCGTGGACAATGCGGTTTGAAGTCGCTTTGAATGTTTCACTCCACCTTGACAAGGAAAAACTGTTTCCAGCAAGATTGTCAGGTGCAGCGTATTCCAATTGGCAGAGTCTCTCCACTGCAACTAGCAATGACTACGAACAAATGAGGAACAGTCCGAGTGCCGTTTTTGGATGCACACACTACTTGGCAACATCCCAAACATATCTGAATGCTCGTCCAAATAAACCCAACAAACAGCTTCAGGATTATGCTGCAGAGGTTGGTGGCCTTGTGGATGAGGCCTTTCCAAAATATGGCTCCGAAGTCGAGCAATGTAAGGTTTTTGGGAAATTTGTGGCTGGTTTAGATTCTGCACTTCAGCTTAAAGTGCATGAACATGGAGCAACAACCATACAAGCTGCTTTGGAAATTGCTGCCCAATGTGAGTGCGCACAATTTGCTCTGAATGTCACAACTCCCAACTCACTCACGTCGTCGACTGCTGCAGCCACCCAGTGGCAACATCATTCTGCACCTTCAGCACATGTTGCTGAACGATCTGCTGCCATTCCAAACATCTAATTATAATTGTGGGAAATTAAACAAAGTCAAATCAAGAACACGAAAGACAAAATTTATCTTCTGACAGCAGTTTGCTCGCTTGCACCACAATTTCACAACATTCACCTCTTATGCAACAAAGCACAGACAGCCATGCATGCCGACAGCAGGGGGTGCAGTCCAAGGCATTTGACCCTCCATCTCAAAGACACCGTGGCTACTCACCATTGCTTCGCCACTCCACTTCACGTGACCACAGGATCCATCATGTCCTCCAAAGTACTCCTGCATGGGGGATTCTCCACATCCATGGGATGACTCACCCTTGCACAAAGTGCACTTTGACAAACCAAAGAGATACCAGGATTTCAATGACAAGAAACATCAAGGGAAATGCCCATAAGCTGACATTGTGGACCAAATGCCAGTTTATTCAATGCAACCATTACATCAACACATCTCTGAACTACCTACCGATGCAGCCCCATCATCTTTCATTCTACAAGGAACCGAGGTCAGCGCCCTTGTGGATACAGGGTCACGCATCTCACTCATTCCAGAAACATGTCACCAGTCCATTCCAGCCCTGCAATCACAAACCCTAGTGAAGTCCTTTCTTTTGCATCACCTGAATATCAACTCCAAACTCACTCGTGTGTGGCTACGATGGGGCTCATGAACAGGATCGTGGTGGAGGAGGTCATCGTGAGCCAATGGCCATCCATATCTGGTGCCCAACTGTGTCTGCGGACATCCTCCTGCACTTGGGTCACTTCATTTTTAGGAGGTTGGTGGCAGGATTTGCACTCTGGCCATGGTAAAACCCTTCACTCCACAAAACATAAAGAAATCTGAAAACCCACTCAGTGGGAGTACCTCCTGTGCTGCTGCCCTTCGCAGGGCAGCTCAATGGATGAGGGGATTGGGGCAAAGCCTTCGGGACCCCCATTCCTTGAAGATAGGAGGAAAAGCACAGGGTAAACATCCAGGGTCAGATTGCGGTGGTGTGTGACAGAGTGGTGCTGAGGTGTCGTCCACCAGACAGCGATCCCCTTGGGTTAACCTGAGGCGGTCCGTTCGTGTGGATGCCTGGAATGTCCTATTCCGAAAAGAGGATGATCACCTGTCTCTGTTATCATCTGAGCTCAATCATTTGAACATCAGTATTGCAGCACTCTCTGAGGTTCGGAGGCCAGATTGCGGGGAGATCATGTCGGGTGGTTTCCACCTATTGGTCTGGTCACTGATGGTTACCACGCCCAAGCAGTTACTGTAGCTGTGTCTAACAAGCTGACTCCAATGATAATTGAGGTAACACCCATCAACGAGTGTATTATGAGACTAAGGATTCGTCACTCCTTGGGTGTCGTTTCCCTGGTCTCTGTATATGCTTCGCCCGATTTAGGGTGGTCTGTTCCTGTTCATCACTGAGGCGAGTGACCTCACCGTGAAGGGCGCATTCTATGGCGCGCCCGAGTCTGCGGTTGATCAGTGCCCCAAGCGAGATACTCTTCTCATCTTGGGGGATTTCAATGCATCGACTGGCACTGATAGCGATGCGCATGAGACATGTGTTAGTCTCTGGGTCTGGAAATGTGAACCAGAATAGCACAAAGTTCCTTGATTTTGCAAGAAGTCATAGAGTGAAGGTGGCTGGTTCATGGTTTCAGCACCCACAGGCTCATCGCTGGACTTGGGATTCCAACGTTGGTGGTGTGGCAAAGGAGAATTACCATGTGCTTGTTGATGGTCGCTGGAGAATGATCTCGAACTGCAGGGTCTTCCATAGTGCTCAATTCCTCAAAACTCAACCACAGGCTTGTTGTAGCAACTCTGACGTTGCAGCTTAAATCTGGGAGAATGGTATCATCCGAGCTGACGGTTGATGTTGGCAAGCTCAAGGATGAGAGGGTAGCTGAGGAGTTTGCGAACAAGCTAGTTGGAGATTTGGGGGGTCTGGGTGCTTTGGTAAATCCTGAAGAGTTGTGGCATGCCTAAAAGACCACCATCCTTGATGTTGCTGGTTGATGTCTTGGAACTCACCGGAGGGCGAGGAAGAATTTTTTCTCTCAAGGGACATTGGATACCATTGATCAGTCACAGAGCCAGGCTGAATGGCAGAGCTGAGCTATTCAGGGAGCTGAGGCGTAAAACTGTACGTGGACTCAGGGGGGACAAGGAGGCCTATGTAAGAGGAATCTGTGAGGAGGTAGAGCATCACCTGTGGTCAAATGTTTCCTGTCCTGCTTGTAGGGGAATTCGCGCATTGCGTTCATTCAACCCATCGCTCAGTGCACTGCAGTTACAGCGGAGGGTGGTGGGCTCTTGGCAGAGGAGTCCGAAGTGTAGGCCCGCTGTGCCGGTTACTTTGAGCGGCTGTACCAAGCTGATCCTCCAGCTGTCGAGTTGGACGTCAAGGGTGTTACAATCCCTATTGCTGACCCTCCAATCAACTGTGGTCCACCATCGCTTGTGGAAACACGGGCTGCGGTGAACCAGTTGAAACGGGGCAAAGCTCCAGGGATCTGTGGCATCCATGCCGAACTTCTCAAGGCTGGTGGAAATGCTGCACTCGTGTCGTTGCATGCAGTTTTGTGCTCTGCCTGGAACACAGGCATCATCCCAACTGACTGGAAGAGGGGCCTTGTTGTCCCTCTCTGGAAAGGGAAGGGTAATCGCCAAGACTGCAACAACTACCGAGGGGTGACGCTGCTCTCAGTGCTGGGCAAGGTCTTTGCTCGGATAATTCTTGATAGGGTTCGCCACCATCTGCTTGAGTACCAGCGTCCAGAGTAGTCAGGCTTTACACCAAAGAGGTCAACGATTGACCGTATCCTTGCACTTCGTGTCCTCACCGAACGCAGACGAGAGTTTCGGCAGGGGCTGCTTGCAGCCTATGTTGATCTCTGTAAAGCGTTCAATTCAGTGAATCGGGATGTCCTCTGGAGGATTCTTGGTCTTCGTGGGGTGCCACCAAAACTGATCGATCTGATGTCTGAACTCTACTCTGGTACTGAGAGTGCTGTGAAGTGTGGTGGTACCATCTCTGACTTATTTCCAGTTGTTACTGGAGTTCGTCAGGGATGTGTACTTGCCCCCACACTTTTCAGCACTTGTATGGATTGGATTTTAGGGAGGATGTCGGAGAGATCAAGTTGCGGTGCATCATTTGGGAATGTCAAGATCTCGGACCTTGATTTTGCAGATGATGCAGTCATCATTGCGGAGACTTTAGATATCCTTTTGGGGGCCCTCGACGTGCTGATTGAGGAGTCGGAGCCGTTGGGATTACGGGTTTCTTGGGTCAAAACTAAGATCCAGGCTTTCGGTGACATCTTGGATGCTGCTGTCCTGTCTGTGGTGAGGATGTTGAGGTCGTGGAGAGATTCACTTTCCTTGGCAGTGATATTCATGTCTCTGCTGGCTGCGAGTCAGAGGTCAATAGACGTCTGGGTCGGGCCTGGGGAGTCATGGATTCACTGGATCATGGGGTGTGGCGCTGCCAGTACCTGTGCGGGAGGACGAAAGTCCGAGTCTTCAGGTCCTTGGTACTTCCAGTCTTGCTCTATGGGTGCGAGACTTGGACTCTGACCAAGGATCTGAGATGGAGACTTAATTCCTTTGGTACCAGGTCTCTTCGGAGAATCCTTGGCTATCGCTGGTCGGATTTTGTGTCCAACGAGCGGTTGCTGAGAGAGACTCGGATGAGATTTGTTACCTGCATAGTCCGTGAGCGTCAGTTGCGGCTGTATGGACATGTGGCTCGTTTTCCTGACGCTGATCCTGCTCACCAGATTCTCTCAGCGAGGGAGTCTCATGAGTGGAGGAGGCCAGTGGGCCGACCACGTGCCTCATGGTTGCAACAGGTTGACCATCATCTCAAGGAGATGGGGATGGGCCTGGCATCTGCCTGGGGGATGGCCAGACGGAGGCCCCTGGAGTACCGGCGGAAAGTGGACGCAGCGACGCGCTGTTCTGGCACATGCTCCCATACCTGACCTGATTGTCTAGGATTTCCTCAGACAACACCACGTCACCATTGATCTGGCCCGTGGACACTTGGAATTATATGACCAAAAATTGCTTCTGTTAGTCATAACACAACATTCCACTGCAGAGCAATGCTGTTATCTTCTCTCCTGTAACAGTACCACCCTGGTCTGAGATGATTGTGACAGCCAGTGTAGATTGAAGCACAGTGCGCACTTTTGTCGAGGAGTGTGAAGGCCTCCTCAAACCTTGCAAAAGTGATGCTCCGGGTCTGTGGCTGGGACACCAGCCACAGTGCAGAATGGCTTGGCAGCAGTGCAGTGGTCAATCCATCCACACAACCTCTGAATCTTCCAGAGGGTCATAACCTTGGCCAATTGCACTCCATCACCAACTGCCAGCATGAAGAATTTGAAATTGTGCCCTCTGTTCCTCAAAGAACAAAGCCCTTTTTGAACATTGACAGCACACGTTTGACCTCCCAAGAAAAGTCTCAACTTGGGAACCTCCTGATGGAATTCTTTGATGTCTTCAGCACACATCCACGTGACTACAGCCACACAAACCTCATCAGGTCAGGTATGGGAGCATGCGCCAGAACAGCGCGTGGCTGCATCCACTTTCCGCCAGTACTCCAGGGGCCCCCGTCTGGCCATCCCCCAGGGCAGATGACTGCATCATCTGGGAAATCAAGGGCAGAGATCTTGACATTCCCAAATGATGCACCACAGCTTGATCTCTCCGACATCCTCCCCAGAATCCAGTCAATACAAGTGCTGAAAAGTGTGGGGGGCAGAACTCACCCCTGACAAACTCCAGTAACAACTGGAAATACATCAGAGATGGTACCACCACATCTCACAGCACTCTCAGTACCAGAGTAGAGTTCAGACATCAGATCGATCAGTTTTGGTGGCACCCCACGAAGACCAAGAATCCTCCTGAGGACATCCCGATTCACTGAATCAAACGCTTTACAGAGATCAACATAGGCTGCAAGCAGCCCCTGCCGAAACTCTCGTCTGCGTTCGTTGAGGACCCGAAGAGCAAGGATACGGTCAATCATTGACCTCTTTGGTATAAAGCCTGACTGCTCTGGACGCTGGTGCTCAAGCAGATGGTGGCGAACCCTATCAAGAATTATCCGAGCAAAGACCTTGCCCGGCAATGAGAGCAGCGTCACCCATCGGTAGTTGTTGCAGTCTTGGCGATCACCCTTCCCGTTCCAGAGAAGGACAACATGGGCCCTTTTCCAGTCAGTTGGGATGATACCTGTGTTCCAGGAAGAGCACAGACTGCATGCAACGACATGAATGCAGCATTTCCACCAGCATTGAGAAGTTCAGCATGGATGCCACAGATCCCTGGAGCTTTACCCTATCTAAATCAGTTAATCGCAGCCTGCGTTTCCACAAATGTTGGTTGACCACAGTTGATTGGAGGGTCAGCAACAGGGATTGTAACACCCTTGACGTCCAACTCGACAGCTGGTGGATCAGCCTGGAACAACCGCTCAAAGTAACCAGCCCAGCGGGCCTTCACTTCGGACTTCTTTGTCAAGAGCCTACCACTCTCTGCTCAAACTGCAGTGCTCCGAGGGATGGGCTTGGATGAATGCAATGCACGAATTCCCCTGTAAGCAGGAGAATCACTTGACCACAGGTGATGCTCTTCTCCCTCACAGATTCCTCACACATAGGCCTCCTTGTCCACCCTTCGCGCACGTACAGTTTTACGTTCCCTGAACAGCTCAGCCCTGCCATTCAGCCTGGCCCTGCGACTCTGGTCAATGGTATTCAGTGTCTCTTGAGAGACAAAGTTCTTCTTTGCCCTGCGGTGAGTTCCAAGACATACACCGGCAACACCAAGGACAGTGGTCATGAAGGCACTCCACAACTCTTCCGGATCTCCCAAAGCATCCCGACCCCCAAATCTCCACTCAGCTTGTTCGTAAATTCCTCAGCTGCCCTCTCATCCTTGAGCTTGCCAACATCCAGCTTTGGCTGGGATGGTACCAATCTCCTGGATTTAAGGTGCAACTTCAGAGTTGCTACAACAAGCGGTGGTTAGTATTGAGTAACTGAGCACTCCGGTAGACCCTGCAGTTCTGGATCATCCTCCAGCGACCATAAACGAGGACATGGTCAATCTCCTTTGCCACACCGCCAGCATTGGAATACCAAGTCCAGCGATGAGCTTATGGGCACTGAAACCATGAACCGGCCACCCTAAGTACATGGCTTCTTACAAAGTCAAGGAACTTATTGCTATTCAGGATCACAGTTCCAGACCCATGGGGACCAACACACGTCTCATTACCATCCCTGTCAGTTCCAGTCGATGCACTGAAATCCCCCAAGACTAGAAGTGTATCTCGTCTGGGGCACTGATCAACCACAGACTCGAGTGTGGCGTAGAATGCATCCTTCACGGTGAGATCACTCGCCTCAGTTGGAGCATAAACAGAGACCAGGGAAATGACACCTAAGGAGTGACGAATCCTTAATCTCATAATACGCTCGTTGACCGGTGTTACCTCAATTATTATTGGAGTCAGCTTATTGGACACAGCTGCAGCGACTCCTTGGGCATGGCAACCCTCAGAGCGACCAGACCAATAGTAGGTGTAACCACCCGCCATGATCTCGCCGCAATCCAGTCTCCGAACCTCAGAGTCCAATTCCGATGTCCAAATTCTTGAGCTCAGATGATAACAGAGACACGTGATCATCCTCTCTTCAGGATAGGACATTCCAGGCACCCACCCGAAGGGACCCCCTCAGGTTAACCCAAGGAGACCGCCATCTGGTGGACGACACCTCAACACCACTCCAACACACTCTCCCGTAATCTGACCCGGGAATGTTACCCCGTGGTTTCCCTCATATCATCAAAGATTGGGCGTCTCAAAGGCTTTGCCCCAATCCCGTCATCCGGTGAGCTGCCCTGCGAAGGGAAGCTGCACAGGAGGTACTCCCACGGAGTGGGTTTTCAGATTTCTTTGCGTTTTTGTGTTTTGCGGAATTAACGGTTTTACGGTGGCCGGAGTGCAAATCCTGCCACCAACCTCCTAATAAGAAGTAACCCAACTGCAGGAGGACGTCTGCAGACACAGTTGGGCACTAGATATGGATGGCCATTGGTTCACAAGGATCTCCTCCGCCCTTCGACAGGTTATGTTTTTAATCGTGCTGGGTGTCCATATCCAAACACCCTCCCCACCAGAAAACCTGGTGGGGGAGACGGTTTTGTCGCCGACAACCCGTCCATGGAACAGGTTTACATGATACCTGTAGCAAGTTGATGCTGGACAGGCTCTCTGGTGCACAAACCTTCAGCACCATTGATCTTGCTTCTTAGTACTCACAAATTCCACTCAATCCAGCAGACAAGGAAAACAGAATCTGGATTGTACCAGTTTTGCGTGATGCCAATGGGAATTTGTAATGCACCACCAAGCTTTCAGTGTCTCATGGAGTTAGCCGAACATGGCCTTCACTTGAGCATCTGTCGAATCTACTGAGATGATGTTCACGTGTACAGTGTGGGTTGCGAGCAACACCTTGGCCATCTCAAGGACATCATTTACAGATTTCACTCTGCAGAATTAAAGCTCAAACCCTCCAAATAGCACCTGGCTCAATCTACTTTCACCTTCTTGGGACATATGATCTCCATTGATGCTGTGTAGGCCATCATTCTGCGCATAACTCCGTGGTCCAGCGAGTTGCTAAGCAACCAAAAACATCAATTAAACTTGCCAACTCTAAAAGGGTTCCCCATCTAACACCGTTTACCTGTTGGTGAGTTGACACTACCAATTGAAATCCTCAGTGCATACCCGTCCATTTGAGTACGGTCAAGCGATAACCGCAGGTATGCACTGGCCAACGAGAGCAAATCACGAGGGTTAAAATTCCCCCGTCGAACAATAATGCGGACTGTGCTGGACCAATGAAGGAAAAGATGCAATGAGCAGGTTTAGATGAACAATCAACAGGAGTATATTTACAAAGTGGAGTGAGGAAAAGCATGTGGCACACGGAAGACAGGGATTTATTTACAGGAGCATCCATACAGCAGGGACATGCAGTATTGTTGTGATGTGGAAAAAGACATGCATGCGATAGCAAAGAGACAAAGAGCAGGATTACCCCGATCTCTCTAGCTTATACAGCTGACTTCAGTTAACATCACAGGTGCCATGTGATTCATTCTGCAGAAAAATAGATCAGAGAGAGATAAGAGAAGTTGAGGCATTGGTGACCTCCATGCTGAACCAGCACAAACATGTGGGCACATGCTGGTCCAAAATGTGGGAAAGGAGGAATAAAGGGTGTCTGGGGTATTAAAGGGTCTTAAAAATCTTTGGGGTATTAAAGGGTCTTAAGAATCTTTGGGGTCTTAAAGGTCTAAAAAAACTTGAAGAATCTGAGGGGTATTGAGGACCTTTGGGGTCTTCAACAGTCTTTGGCCTTCAGAAAATACCCTTCAGACAATCCCCGGGTCAGACTTCGTCTCTGCCAAATGTGGTGGTTGTTGGCCCAGCTTTAAAAATTTGTTGTCTGTTCATGTTTTTTTTTTTCTCATTTATGAAATGCACGATGAAAGAACTATTCTAATCTATGCCCATTTTACCCCAAAGGCCAGATCCCTAACAATCGTAATTACTCACAGCCTACAAGGTGCTTGTCCATCACTCAATGGAGTATTGGTCTCCACTCTGATCTGGAGACCCAGCATCACATCTGTCTGCCAGATTCTAAAGTTCTCAACATTACTGGAACCTCACAATATGAGACTTGAAGCACAAGGCCAGTTGCACTCACATCACAGACAGATCAGCGGCTTGTTTATTTTTCTTTAACGAATTATCCTCTGGTCCGGATCCCTCTGCTCTCTCATACATCTGACCCTCCTCAGCTCCTCTGAAAAACACACACACACACACACACACACACACAAACATCCTACCAGAAACTCAATCCCAGTTAAACTCCAAAAATCCAGGTTCACCACACACCTCCCCTCCTTTGTTCTGTTTGTGGAACCACCTTCCTGAGGTGGTCGAATCCCACCTTTTCCTCATAACGTGACACCAGCGGTGTACCACAATCTCAATCTCATGTCATGTTTTCTACCTCAATTCACCCAACCTCAATCCCATCCTTTTACTTGCAGGTTACAGGTATTTCCTTACCTCCTTTTTTCCTGTTCATTCATTACCTTTCTTGTTGTGTCCAACTCGGGCTCCATTTTCCCACTGTCAGTACTGTCACTATTTTACCTTCTGTCATCCAACTCTTCCATGAGCCTTGCATATATGGTGATACCTCGTTGATAGCTTCATGCCATCACCAATGTGTCACCATAAGGGACTGTTTTGCTCGTTCAGCAAATGGCACACAACACTATTCCTGGGTCAGCACGAGCCACAGGAAATGCCTGTTGATTGGTTCATTCGAGAACATAGTCGTGTCACCCATTTTTTAGATCGTCCTACTCCTCACCCATAGCAATGGCAATGGATCCGTGGCTTTGAGCCAGAGAGATGACCGAATCACCATAGACTGGTTTCCCACTGAGAGGCATTCCAGACTATGGCAGGTAATGCTTTACTGAACCTTGTAATTATGTACGATTGAGAAATTTCATTTTCATAAATTCCCTACAGTTAAATATTTATTACAAAAGGTAGCTGCTAATTTCCTTGCAATTGGTGTAACCTTTTTGTGAAATTAATGCAATCTTTTATTCCGATTGTTGTACGGGCTTAGCTTCCCTCCCTCCCCCAACAGGTGTCAATATTGAACGTTTGACAAACAATAAAAGGTTTCCTTTGTCTGATGGATTATATTCTGGTTTGGGATATTATTACAATTGGGAAGCAACAATCATTTTGGTAATTAAACAACCCAGATACACACAGGCAGAGATGTGAGCATTTCATTGCCATGGCAGTAAGGACGACAAAATAGTCATGCAGAAAGCAATTAATTTTAAACCCAAGATAATTTTCAAGCCTGTCTGCAGCAGCCAAGCCAGCCATGTCAAAAGAAGCGCCAAACTTTCCAATCTCTCCGTGGGAATATGGCAGCAGGATCACGTGGCTTGTCCAAGCATGGTCTATTGGTCTCCGTACATTGCACAAGTTTGCATTTCATGGCATGAACAAAAAGCCTTTAGCATTTAATAATGAATGAAAGCTCCTGATCTGAACAAGGAGATCGTGCCCATTAAAGAAAATATACATGTTGTTGTTTAAAGCTGTTCCCTTTATGTTCCACATGTTTCACTTCCGAATAGAATCCCTTGAAACAGTACGAGTATGTTGCTCTTTTTCTTAGCTATTTCCTATGTGTGTGGTGTGTGATGTGTGGTATGTGGTGATCTCCATTTGTGGGTTTAAGGAGATGGAACAAATTCCTCCCAGGACTCAAAGTATCCATCTCCGTTTTGTTCCGAGGGCTCTTTTCAGGATATTCACTGAACCCGGACTGCCTCCAATTGTAGTTAAGTTGTAATAATATTCCTGGGGATGGTTTTTAATATCTCAGTGAGGTTCTTCTTTATTATTCCTGTTGCTCCAGTCATCACTGGTGCAATTCTGACACTCTTCAGCTTCTAAGATCCTTGATCTCATTTTTGAGATCCTGGTATTTGATAATTCTTGATTTCTACATTATTTAAGCCAAAAACACTGGGTACTGATATCTCGATCAGCAATGCTGTCTTTTCCTTTTTTGTTCCTGAGAACAATGTCTGGTCACGAGGCTTTGTTTTCCATGTTCACACTTGATGGGATCATCAGATCGTACGTGACCATGGCGTACTTATTTTCAATGAATGCCCTTCATTTATGTTTCCACGAGTTTTCTGGAACTGGGATGTTGAAATTTTTGCAGATATGCCAATGAATCACTTTGCATACTTTGTTGTGCCGTTGTGTGTAAAGTTGTTCTGATCGTTTTTTGTATCCCGTACTTTTTGTTTCTGTCTTGCAGAACCTACACTTGTCCATCTGGCTCAATC